>NW_024064458.1:770207-777486 GCF_009727055.1 Benincasa hispida | reverse complement strand
GCCCATTTGCAATTCGAGGTTGCAGATGGACGTAACCTGACTTTGAAGCACTGTCTCGTTTTTCTCTATATATTGCTTCAATAGGCTCTTTAGAGAAGAAGATTGCATTGGATGTTGTGAGCTACTTGCTTTGTTGCTCTGTTGACCGTTGTTGCGTTGGAAGAATCCTGGTGGCCCTTCTTTTTGCACCACGGGTTGAAAATTTTGTTGTTGATTCTTCCAGGCAAAATTCTGGTGGTTTCTCCAACTGGGGTTGTAAGTGTTAGAAATGGGATTATTTTTCACAAAGTACACAGATTGTAGATTTTGCAGACAATCTTCCATCACATGCCCATCACCACAAGTCGTACACCTTGCGGTGTTTTGACTTATTGCATTGATTTGCCCACCTTGCGGTGTTGGGCTACTGATCGCCATTCCTTGAATCAGATTTATCATTGCGGTCATTTGGTTTTGTAATGAAATAATGGCACCGTTATTTGTGTCAGAATCTTTAAGTCTCAATCTCTGGTCACTGTGTCGGCATGAAATTAAGATATACTGTGATTGATGTTCTATGCTTGAAATGATGTGATACTACCACTAGATATGCATTAATGATGAGTGTTCACATAGCATGCCATGTGTTGTCATAAGTTTCCTTACGATAGAACCTAGTGTAATTCCATCGCAAGTTTCTTGTTGTGATCCGAGGTCGAACACGGGGACTGGTTTAAGTTATTGTGGTATGTTCATGATATATGCGACCAAGTTTTCAATATTTAGAAATGTGTTTGTTTAGGTATATAAATTGCAATAAAATAAAGTAAAGCGATAAAGATGCGATAGTAAAATGAAATAGAATAAACCTAAGCTAGATGATACAAGATACAAGCTTCATGTAGAAGATGTTGGGCTCAAGGCTGGCTGTGAAAGGTGTGCAAAGACGTGGAATGCAGCGGCAAGTCTTATGAACAGGATAGAAAGAGAAATACAAATAATATAAACAACGCAAGTTCTCAATTGCGTTGAAGCTACAAATGTTGTTCCGCTCTTCTCTTTGTGTACACCTTTCAGTGATCGGCCGTGCTCCCACATGTCTGTGGTGAAACAGAGACTAACCTAATTAACGCAAGGTTGCTTCCATGGCTGGAAGAACTACTCGCTTTAGTTAACGCATTCTTCTGACTTTCTCTCGATAGATCAGAATGGCATCTTCACTTCTGCTCTCACAGGTGAAGATGTCGTCTAGCATGCCTTAGCTAAACGCATTTTATATCTTTAACATAGATTAAGTACTTAGTTAATTCATATTGCTTACCAGGGAATTAAGAAGACATCATGAAGAAAGTGATTGATGGGTGAACGGAAATAGACAGAAGATTGTAAATAAAAGCTATCGAAACATTTAATACATTTATTAAGCGTTCGATACATGGTGTGTGAATGAAAAGATAAAGCAAACATGAAATACAATGATGAAAGAGATAGAACAGATACAAACAAGTGCCAATGTCTTGACACTGATTCAATGGAGATCTGCTTGCCGAATAGGATGGATTTGATGGTAGGAAGAGCTTTCCTCTCAGGCTTGCCCTACCGGTAGCAGGGATCTTTGCATAGAGCTTTCAATCGGGTGTTTGGCAGGTTAGATCTGAGATTCACCTCTCGGCCTTATCTCGTCTTCTTCCTGGATTTCTTCACTCAAGCACTCAACTCAACCTTTTCTCTCAACAATTTTGCATCATTTACCTTGTATTCTGTATCATACTTTTTCTCTAAAATCAATGGGGTATTTATAGGTGCAAGTCTTTGACTCCGGCCTTGTGGTCCCTACATGATTGTCATGGTAATTCAGAAGATTGAGGGATATTATTCCTTCTGTTATGCAATCAGACCGTCAATTCTGCACAACTGTTAGTTGTACACGTATCTCAATCCTCTGCTTTTGCGTTGATGAACTGCATCTTTCGATCATGGGTTTGCATGCGGTGCTGTTTTTATTACCGCATGCGATTGAAACACAGCTCTGGATCGATTATCGCATTCACCGCCATTGCGATAATCGTCTCTTCATTGTTGATTGACGGGCGCAATGTGACAGAGATACGTTGATCAGTTTCTTATGAGCCTTGAGCATAAGCGGTGACTTGGTCTCCTGCAAAATAGAGTAAAATCTGGCTTGTCTTCCATCTTTATGGTGTTAGTGGGTGTAATTGCAAACATTTAAAATTATTGTAATACTAGGCTAATTTTCATACAATCGGCGCATATTTACTAACTTTTGGCCGTAATATCTAGATAAGGTGGCATAAATAACTTGTATTTCTACAAGTTATCACACCTCCAAATTTAGATATATGCTTGTCCTCAAGCATATCTTCTACTAAGGAAATCAAGCTCAATTCCTGTCTCTTATACACATCTAGATGTGTATAAGAGACAGGTTGATCATGGTTACACTCTTCGTTTTGGCTTGTCTCCACGGGTGTATGCAGACATCCAACTACGGTTGTGTGCCAATTTCAATTTTAACTCATGATAATCAGAGGAGTTGTCTCTTGCATTCTTCTATTTTTGTTTTCGTTTCTTTTTTTTCTTTTCATACTGCGTTGTTCTTGGAAACCCACCTTCGTTTTGGCTTGCTCCTACGGGTGTCATACGAATATCTAACTACGAGAAGGCTCCTTTCACATCTAAACTCTTGTCAAGTTTGGACAGTTTTGATGTTTACCCTTGCACTGACATTGGAAATTTGCACTTTTTTTTATCGAAAATGGACACATTTTCTTAACTACAGCATAATCTTGATCTCATCTACTCAGACCTTCCCCACCCCCAAATTTAAAGATGAGCAAGGTCCTCATTGCGTTGTTTGAAAAGACTAGACAAACACTTAGAAGAAAATTTCAAAAAGAAGGTTTGAGTAGAACTTTGAAAGATAAAAGGTAAAGTACTGCTAAACTAAAAATTAACTAAGTGTTAGTCAGAATTTATTAAGTATGAGAAATATTTCTAAGTATAAACATGTAATACATCATAGCAACGCAATGAAGATCGTAAAAAAATAAAAGATTTAGAATGTCACAAAAATTGACAAAGGAAGATAAAGAGAGAGGCAGAGGAAAAAAAGTGGAGCGAATATATACTCTGATTGTATTGACTATTAACAAGGTATACAAATAAATTACAAATGAA
This sequence comes from Benincasa hispida, assembly GCF_009727055.1. Classification (NCBI taxonomy): domain Eukaryota; kingdom Viridiplantae; phylum Streptophyta; class Magnoliopsida; order Cucurbitales; family Cucurbitaceae; genus Benincasa; species Benincasa hispida. Next base: position 774,309 of record NW_024064458.1, on the reverse strand, counting down.
TGCACTACAACATTTTCTACTGCCTGTACAAGAGTCAAAGAATTTGATTACTTTATAAATTTGATTCAGAATTCACACCATACTTCCAATAAACGCAGATACATTTTTGCTGAGGACGGGCAACATGCATATATCCCTGCAACACACCCCTTAACCAACGCATTTCTGAAGGATACCTTAACATAGCGCATTTATCTAAGGATGGGCAAAGGACATATGCGAGCGCAACACACCCCTCAACTCAATGCATTTGGGTGTACTGGATGCACAGTGTCACTTACTTTTTACACCCACCCTCTCATAGTTTACTTTCCTATCCTCTTAATTCATCAAAAACTTTAGTCGAAAAGCCCTTGCGGTGATTTATCCAATAATTCACAAAAATTCTATGACCGGTGCTACTAAATTTGAGATATGGAGAAACATGCGAAATTAAATTGGAAGGAAATACAAAAATATTAAAGACTGATTCTATTAGACAGTAATTGACAAAATTTAGAAAACGGTAAAAGAAAGCTGTAAAGAAAGCGAGTAAACATAGATAGGAAATTCGATTGAAAGAAGTTCATAGAGTTACCGCAATCGCTTTCCCTGTAAGCGATTTAATCCTGCTTGCCCAAGTCAATGGTGTCCATGCGTCGATCGAAGTCGCCTCCATAGTAGGGCTTAATCCGTTGACCATTGACTTTGAATGCGTTGTTCCCATCTAAAGTTGTTAGTTCCACTGCACCGTGAGGAAATATTGTCTTGACTCGGAATGGCCCAGACCAGCGAGACTTCAACTTTCCTGGGAACAATCACAAACACGCGTTGAATAATAATATCTGTTGACCTTCGGTAAATGTCCGGTCGTTTATGCGGTCATCATGCCATTTCTTTGTTTTCTCCTTGTATATCTTAGCATTTTCATAGGCATCTCTTCGCCATTCGACCAACTGATTCAATTGCAACTTCCGAACATTCCCTGCACCGACTAAATCAAACGTTAGTTTCTTGCATGCCCACATGCCTTATGTTCCAACTCAAGTGGTAGATGACAAGCTTTTCCGAAGACCAGGACGTATGGAGACATGCCAATTAGTGTTTTGTAAGCGGTCCTGTAACCCCTAGTGTTTCATCAAGCTTGGGTAACCAATCCCTTCTGGCAGTATTAACACCTTTTCCAAGATAGTCTTGATCTCTCTGTTAGAAATCTCTTCCTGCCCATTAGTCTGTGGGTGATAAACAGTTGCAACTTGATGGCTGACATTGAATTTAGTCAATAGGTTGGCAATTATGCGGTTGATAAAGTGAGAGCCCTCATCGCTGATTAAGGCCCAAGGTGTCTCATATCGAGCAAAAATGTTCTTCTTTAGAAATTTTGCCATAGTGGCCGCGTCATTCTTGGAACATGTGATAGCCTCAACCCATTTCGATACATAATCTACCGCAACCAAAATATATTGATGACCTTCTGATGGTGGAAACGGGCCCATGAAGTCAATTCCCCAAACATCAAATAATTCAACTTCTAAGATTGATTTCAATGGCATTTCATTTCTTTTAGACATATTCCCCGTCCTTTGACACCTGTCTCATTGCACAACATAGGCATGGGCATCCTTAAACAGTCTTGCCCAAAATTAGCCGCACTGTAAGACTTTTGCTGCGGTTCTTTGCCCCCCCCAAAATGTCCTCCATATGGGGACTCATGACAAAGCTCTAAAATGTGCTTGGCTTCATGCTTAAGAACACCTCGACGTATTATATGATCAGGTCCTTGTCGATATAGGAAGGGATCGTCCCAGAAATAAAATTTGGCATCATGTCTTAGCTTCTTCTTCTACTGGTATGTATAATCATCCGGTAGTTGACCACAAACTATGAAGTTTACTATGTCCGTATACCAGGGAACATCAATGTCTACTGCCATCAGTAGCTCATCGGGGAATCTTTACTCAATATCTTTTTTTGTCCCTTGAACCTCGCAGTTTTCCAATCTTGACAAATGATCTGTGACTTGGTTCTCGGTTCCCTTTCGGTCTTTGATTTCTAGGTCGAACTCCTTCAGGAATAACACCCACCGTATCAACCTTGACTTTGCATCCTTCTTCGTCATTAAATACTTAATCGCAGAGTGATCCGTATACACCACCACGTTCGTTTCGATTAAGTATTGTCGAAACTTTTCTAGTGCAAATACCACTGCGAGCATTTCCTTTTCCGTGGTCGTATAGTTCTCCTGTGCGTCATTCAGTGTTTTGCTCACATAATAAATAGAATGCAACACCTTATCCTTGCGTTGACTAAAAAATGCACCCACAGCATATCTGCTGGCATCGCACATCAAGGCGAATGGTTGCATCCAATCGGGCGCAATCAAAATAGGTATGGAGATGAGTGCATCTTTCAATGTGTTAAATGCTTTGGTGCAAGCATCATCAAAATTATACTCACAGTCAGCTTCAAGAAGTGCACTTAGGGGTCTTGCGATTTGGGAAAAAGTTGCAAATAAATCTTCTATAAAACCCTGTGTGTTCCAAAAAGCTCCTAAGTGTTTTTACGTTCACAAATGGAGGTAATTTGAAAATTGCGTCGATTTTTGCCTGGTCAATTTCCAATCCTGCCTTGGAGATTTTGTGACCCATAACTATTCCTTCTTCCACCATAAAATGGCATTTTTCCCAGTTCAAAACAAGATTTGTTGCCACGCATCTCTTCAAAACTTTTTTAAGGTTAGACAAACAGGAGTCATAATTACTGCTGAAGACTAAGAAATCATCCATGAATAGCTCGACTGACTCCTCCAAGTAATCTGAAAATATTGCCATCGCATTGTTTAAAGGTGCTTGGTGCATTACAAAGTCCAAATGGCATGCGTCGGAATGCAAACATACCAAATGGGCACGTGAAGGTTATCTTGTTTTGATCCTTCGGCGCAATTGCTATTTAGTTATATCGTGAATAGCCATCAAGAAAGCAGAAAAATTCATTCCCCGCAAGTCTATCTAACATCTGATCGATAAATGGGAGTGGAAAGTGGTCCTTTTTAGTTGCCAAATTTAGCTTGCGATAATCCATGCAGATTCTCCAACCCGTAGTTGTCCTTGTGGGAACAAATTCATCCTTGTCATTAGTGATGACGTTCATCCCCCCTTTCTTCGGAACACATTGCACTGGGGTCACCCAACTGCTATCAGAGATCGGGTAGATAACACCTGCGTCCAGCCACTTTACTATTTCATTCTTTACAACCTCCTTCATGGCAGGGTTCAAGCGGCGTTGCCTTTCTACTAATCCATTCTTTCCTTCTTCCAGGTGGATCTTGTGCATACAATATGAGGGACTAATTACTCGAATGTCTGCCAAGGTCCATCCTAATGCTTTTGTGTTATTTCTCAGGATCCGTATGAGAGCATCTTCTTTCTCCTTACTTAGTGATGCAGAAATGATAACCAGTAACGAGTTGTTACTTCCTAAGTAAGCATACTTTAGGTGTACTGGCAACAACTTTAATTCTAACACAGGTGGCTCTTCCAAAGATGGCTTAATGCACTGCGATGTCCGTTCAGATAACTTGAGCGGTTCAAAATTAGATTCCGTATGAATTGTGGCATAGTCCTCCTACAATATTGCGACGACCTTAAAATCCTCCTCCTCTATTTCCTTTAGGGGTTCGTGCACTGTTCTCCCTACAGCTCTTCGATATATTGGCAATTCTCTATGTCCCCTGGGTACTTCAACGCATTGAGTACGTTGAATTTTACTTGATCATCCACCCAGATGGTCAATTCTGCTTTCTGCACATCGATTAATGCTCACCCTGTGGCGAGAAATGGGCATCCTAGGATGATAGGAATCTCTCTATCGGCCTCATAATCTAATATGACAAAGTCTGCTGGGAAGATAAACTTGTCCACTTGCACGAGAACATCTTCTATGTTGTCCTCAGAAAGCTTTATCGATCTATTGGCTAGCTATAATGTGATCGTGGTTGGCCTTGCTTCGCCGATGTCCAGCTTATTAAAAATTTACAAGGGCATCAAATTTATGCTTGCCCCTAAATCACACAGCGCGTTCCCGACCATCTTCCCCCTTATGGTGTAGGGCAATGTAAAAGTCC
>NW_024064458.1:763244-769672 GCF_009727055.1 Benincasa hispida | reverse complement strand
CGCAATGTCACTGCATGACATTATTCTTTACCTCTTGGCCCTAACACTTCTGAGCCTCCATGTTGCATACCAGGCATTTTCTTCTTTAATTCCCTCGTAAGCTGATCTATCTGATCTTCTAATTCTTTAAGAGAGTCAGCTTGCGATTGTCTCATTGCCTCGCTCTTTTAAATATAATGTTTTAATGATGTCTCCAGAGACGAGGTACTGAAAGCGGTATCATATGTGAACAGATGGTCATAGGGTGGCATACCTTAAGAATTACTTGGGCTGCAGTCCAGATTAGTGAAGACTAAAGGGTTGCCTCGATCCTCTTGATAACTAAATTGATAGAAACTATGGCCCTCCTGATTGAGATTCTCATCTAAACCAAAAATTAGGTGACCCCCCTAACCAGGGTTATGGTTTTTGCCCCCTGATTTTTCATACATAGCATATACGGGATGTTGATTCCATGGGCAGACGTCTATCGGATGTACCTCTCTCCATTGAGTGCAATCCACTGTGGGCTCATGAGTCACCACCTTAACCTGCACTGTTCCTTGAGAGAGAGTTCTCTGCGGATTAGCCACCATCTGGAGGAGCGAGGTCATTGTGGTCATTTATTCGACCAATGCGTTCATTGTGTCCGTTGGCACATCGGCCCTTTCTACTATTTCTTGCTCCTGACCTCTTATTTCAAGCCCGGTATCAATCCATTTGTTAGAATGTCGTGAGATGCGATCCAATATGTTCTTTGCTTCCGTATATGACTTATTCATTAATCCTCCTTATGCGGAGGCATCGACAGCTACTTGCGTTGATTGGTCGAGGCCATTGTAAAAGGTTTCCATCAGAATACTATCAAGAATCTCGATATGCGGACAGTTCTTCACTAACTACCGAAATCGCACCCATGTGGTGCTCAAGGTTTCATAACCCTTTTGTTTGAAATTCAAAACCTTCCTCCACCTTTTTGCGTTGACAGACAGAGGGAAGAATCTGTTCATGAACCTATCAACCAACTGCTCCCATCCATTAATTTCCTCTGGCTCTAATGCTTGGGCCTACCTCTTTGTTTCTTCCCGCAATATGTACGGGAATAGGTATAGTTTAAAACTTTCTTGAGTTAAATCAGGCAGAGAGAATGCGATACATATGTCCACAAAATTTGTCAAATGTGCGTGTGGGTCTTCTCCCTGGAATCCTCCGAATTGCCCCACATTCTGAATCATTTGTAGCATAATAGGTTTTATTTCAAAGCTTTCATTCCCTTCGACTACTGGTCTTGATATTCCTGGTGAAAAATTATAGAAATCTGCCGTCGCATATTCGCTTATAGGGATGTTCTGATCAGCAGCAAGAAAAACGAGATCTTGCATTGGCAAATCTCCCCTCTGGTTTCCAGCAGGTGCCACATTATCATCAACCATACTTCTTCACCAATTAATTTAGCTCGATGGCTCTGCGCGAAGAATACACTTGATCTCTGGGTCAGCTTAGAATTACCAGATCACTTAGCACTCATAAGCCGTCAGACTGCTCTCTGCATTGAACAGTCAGTACAAAAAGATCTGTCTTGCACATAACATAAAAATATTCAAACAATTAACCATTAACCAAAACCGTCAGACTGCTCAAAATGATGTGATACTACCACTAGATATGCGTTAATGATGGGTGTTCACGTAGTATGCCATGCGTTGTCACAAGTTTCCTTATGATAGAACCAAGTGTAATTCCATCCCAAGTTTCTCAATGTGATCCGAAGTCGAACACGGGGACTGGTTTAGTTTATTGTGGTATGTTCATGATATATGCGACCAAGTTTTCAATCTTTAAAAATGTGTTTGTGCTGGTATATAAATTGCGATAAAATAAAGTAAAGCGGTAAAGATGCGATAATAAAATGAAATACAATAAACCTAAGCTAGATGATACAAGATACAAGCTTCATGTACAAGATGTTGGGGTCAAGGCTGGCTGTGAAAAGTGTGCGAAGACGTGGAATGCGGCGGCAAGTCTTATGAACAGGATAGAAAGAGAAAGACAAATAATATAAACAACACAAGTTCTCAATTGCGTTGAAGCTACAAATGCTATTTCGCTCTTCTCTTGGCGTACACCTTTCAGTGATCAGTCGCGCTCCCACATGTCTGTGGTGAAACAGAGACTAACGTAATGAACGCAAGGTTACTTCCATGGTTGGAAGTACTACTCGCTTTAGTTAACACATTCTTCTGACCTTCTCTCAATAGATCAGAATGGCATCTTCACTTCTACTCTCATAGGTGAAAATGCCGTCTAGCATGCCTTGGTGCATTTATATCTTTAACACAGATTAAGTACTTAGTTAATTCATATTGCTTATCAGGGAATTAAGAAGACATCATGAAGAAAGTGATTGATGGGTGAACGGAAATAGACAGAAGATGGTAAATGAAAGCTATCGAAACATTTAATATGTCTATTAAGTGTTTGATACATGGTTTGTGAATGAAAAAAAAAGGAAACATGAAATACAACGATGAAAGAGATAGAACAGATACAAACAAGTGCCAATGTTTTGGCACTGATTCGATGGAGATCTGCTTGCTGGAAAGGATGGATTTGATGGTAGGAAGAGCTTCCCTCTCAGGCTTGCCCCACCGGTAGCAGGGATCTTTGCACCTGTCTCTTATACACATCTAGATGTGTATAAGAGACAGGTTATACAGTGTCTCAATCCTCCGCTTTTGCGTTGCTCAACTGCATCTTTCGATCATGGGTTTGCATGCGGTGGTGTTTTTATTACCGCATGCGGTTGAAACACAGCTCTGGATCGACTATCGCATTGCGCCGCCATTGCGGTAATCGTCTCTTCATTGTTGATTGACGGGCGCAATGTGACAGAGATGCGTTGAACAGTTTCTCGTGAGCCTTAAGCACAAGCAATGACTTGGTCTCATGCAAAACAGAGTAACCGGCTTGTCTTCCATCTTTATGGTGTTAGTGGGTGTAATTGCAAACATTTAAAATTATTGTAATACTAGGCTAATTTTCATACAATCGGCGCATATTTACTAACTTTTGGCCGGAATATCTAGATAAGGTGGCATAAATAACTTGTATTTCTATAAGTTATCAGTCACTCTCCCTCAGTCTTCATGGTTCTTGGAGATGCGGTCCAGGATATTTTTTGTCTCATCGTATGTTTTGTCAAGTAGACCACCAGCAGCTGCCGCATTGGTAGCGGTCTACGAAGCGAGATTCAAACCCTGATAGAAAATTTCCATCTGCAAGCAATCTGGTAACCCATTATGTGGACAATCCTCGACTAACCTTTTAAACCTCCCGAAGCATCACTGAGCGATTCGTCTATGTCTTGTTCAAAATTAGTAATAAGCTTCCTTCGTCTTGCATTCTCGATAGGTGGAAAATACTTCTTCATGAATTTCTCCACCATCTGCTCCTAAGAAGTGATCTCTTCTGGTTCGAGCAAATAAGCCCATTTCCTAGCCCGATCACAGAGAGAAAATGGGAACAACGTTAATCGAAATTCTTCAGCAGAGATGTTCGGGAACACAAAAGTATTGCACATTTCAATAAAAATTCAGAGGTGGGCGTGCGGATCCTTGCCACGCCTTCCTCCGAATTGACCTGCAACCTGGATCATCTGCAGCATCACTGGTTTCATTTCAAATCTACTTCCGTCAAGTGCATGCCTCATGATTCCCGGAGAGAAATCAAAGAGGTTTGGCGATGCATAGTCCATAATGGTCCTATTGCGATTGTTTGCCAACAGAATCAGATTTGCCAGGACATTGTTGTTGTTTGGTGCTCCGTTTCCAGGCTATGCCGCAATCTCTTCTTTGTCTGATTGTGGTTGTTGTTGGTGGTTTCTTAGTCTCCTTTGAAACGTTCTCTCAATCTTCGGGTCGTAGTTCAACAGAGATTGAGAGTTCTGCAAAGAAATCATAAAAATTACCGTTAACAAATTATTTTGCCGAAGTCCCCAGCAACGGCGCCAAAAACTTGATGCATTATTTTATGTGGTGGAAATATGGATGATATGTGTTGATGGAGTTGCGTTGTGCACTCAAGTTTCCCCAGTGGAGTCCAAGTGTAAATTCCTCTGAGTTTCCTAGTAAGTCCAGGGTCGAACACAGGGACTTGTGAAAATAGATTGCGTTGGTAATATCTATGAAAACTTTGTGGTAACCAAGTAAATAAATAAGATGAAAAGAAAAAAAAATTGGGAACTTAGAGAGAGCAACAATGGAGCTTTTAAGTTTTGGAGGATTATGAAATGTAAAATTTGTTAGTTTAAAATTTGGAGAGGAAGATGGTTTATATAGAGATGGAAAAATTTTTAGAAACCACAATTAATTTAGATCATTGGATTTTGGAAAAGAAAACTCAATGGTGGAGATTTTAAACTAAGTCGTTAGATACAAACAAAATATAATATTAAATTCTTTTCTTTTGAAATTCATTTTCTTTTTAAAATTAATCCAAAAAATAAAAAACCATACCATGTGTAAAAACTAGCGTTAGACACAAACATAAAATAATATAAATTCATTTTCCTTTTAATTCATTTTCCTTTTAATTCATTTTCTTTTTAAATTAATTCTTTTTAAAGTCAATCCAAAAATAAAAAAACATACCATGTGTAAAAAAACTAGCCTCAGACACAAACATAAAATAATATTAAATTTATTTTCCTTTTAAATTTCTTTTTAATTTCAAATTTTTTTATTTTAAATCAATCCAAAAATCAAAAGTCCATCATATTTAATCTCTTATGATCCACCATTCAACATATTTGCACATGTCTACATGCAAATGGTCTTGTTATGCCACGTCATCCACCACGGTATTTTCTTCTATAGATTGTTCGCGTCATATGTCTTCGTTTTAGCTCCGATTTGAGTTATTCAAGAGGTGTTGGAATCGTTGTTTCGAGCTCTACCTATGGACATATTAAAACACTAAGATTTTCACTAATTAAAAATTGAGTTTGTTATCATCAAAACATTGATTAATTAATTAATTAAAATTAATTAATTTGAGATTAAGGCAAAAAGCAACAATCTCCTCTTTTTTTGATCGATGACAAGGCATTCAAGAAAAATAGCTTGAAATACATGTAAAACCATATGTTAGCATATATTAAAATTCCAACATATCACACATAAAGATCATTCGCTTGAAATTTCACTTGCAAAAAAAATAATCTCCCCCTAATTTATATCAATTCAAAAATCATACAAATTTTATAGCATATTTTTCTTAAACTTTCTCCCCATTTGGAATCATCAAAAAGAATAATTAAAGAAAAATTTAGACACTACAATAATGTTTTCCCTTAAAAACATGAACAATAAATTTAGCACAACTCCGCCTAAGAATTTAACACTGGCTTTCCATATCTCCCCCTATCAAAAAATGCCTTCTTAAAATATTTAACAAGTAGAATTATAAAAACAAAGAGGCTTCACAACGTAATAAACCAAGCGCAAGGCCTTATTTTTTGCAAAAGTTCTTCTTCATTCAAAGTGCTTTGGTAAAAATAATCCGCTGGTGATTGATTATTAGAGCCCTACAAATTCAAGAAGCTATATTATCATTTTGTTACATCTGCCTCTAATTAAAGTTTGATACCTAATAATCAATATGCTTGTCCAAATGATGTATAGGGATTTTTAGTTCAATTAATAGCACTTAGTATTATCCACAAAATATAGGCACATTATCAAACTTTATCCAAAAATCACAAAGAGTTTGTTTCACACAAAGAATTTGAGGCACAACAACTAGCAACTGCATATATATCCGCTTTGTAGTGGATTAGGCAACCGATTTGCTTTATTACTAAACCAACGAAACTAAGAAAACTTAACCAAGAAATTGACAAGTCCCACTAGTACTCTATACGGCTCAAGTAAACTACTCGCAAAATCCGCTCGGAATATCCTACCAAATTAAAATTTCAACATTTACTAGGAATACCATAAGCCTAAATCATAAGTACCAAGCAAATATTTAAAAAATTTCTTTTTAATGGGCATGTAAATGTATTCCGTTGGGACCAAGATTGAAATCTAGCACAAAGACATACACTAAACATAATATCGGGTCTAACTAGCGGTTAAATAAAGTAAAAAATCCAATCATACCTCTATAGTATTTATATTCACGTACATTACCTTTTTCATCCTGTCAAGCTTTAGTTATGTGCTTCATAGGAGATTTTGTATAGTTTTTACCTTTCATGAATTTGAACCTTTTTGAGAAAATCCTTTGTGTTATTTTTTCTACTTATGAAAGATACCATCCTTGGTTGTTTGATTTGGAGTCCAAGAAGAAGCTAAGTTCTCCCCATCATACTCATCTTAAATTCACTATGCATTACACTTAGAAACATTCTTCACACAAAGATGGATAAGTAGAACCAAAAATAAATA
>NW_024064458.1:660166-758000 GCF_009727055.1 Benincasa hispida | reverse complement strand
GATCATTGGATTTTGGAAAAGAAAACTCAATGGTGGAGATTAAAAAACTAAACTAATCGTTAGATACAAACAAAATATAATATTAAATTTCTTTTCTTTTGAAATTCATTTTCTTTTTAAAATTAATCCAAAAAATAAAAAACCATACCATGTGTAAAAACTAGCCGTTAGACACAAACATTAAAATAATATTAAATTCATTTTCCTTTTAATTCATTTTCTTTGTAAATTAATTCTTTTTAAAGTCAATCCAAAAATAAAAAAACATACCATGTGTAAAAAAACTAGCCATCAGACACAAACATAAAATAATATTAAATTTATTTTCCTTTTAAATTTTCTTTTAATTTCAAATTTTTTATTTTTAAATCAATCCAAAAATCAAAAGTCCATCATATGTAATCTCTTAATGATCCACCATTCAACCAATATTTGTCACATGTCTACATGCAAATGGTCTGGTTATGCCACGTCATCCACCACGGTATTTTCTTTATAGAATTGTTTCGATCATATGTCTTCGTTTTAGCTCCGATTTGAGTGATTCAAGAGGTGTTGGAATCGTTGTTCTCGACTCTACACTATGGACATATTTAAAACACTAAGATTTTCACTAATTAAAAATTGAGTTTGTTATCATCAAAACATTGATTAATTAATTAATTAAAATTAATTAATTTGAGATTAAGGCGTAAAAAGCCAACACACAGGGACTACTAAAGATATGAGACAAACTCTATGATTCTATTTGCGGTGGTGAAAAAGAAATAGATGGTGTTTTGATTTAGACTTTCCTATGCGATGGAGTTGAACGCGGAGTGATGCAAGCGTAGAGTTATAACAAGTATGCGAAGAAAGGGTTAAGAAGGGATTTAGCTAACGTTTCTCAAGGCTGTGGTACAAATTATGCGATCATGCTATACACAAATATTAGTACTACATTTCTCAATGCAAAATGCCACATTTCCTATTTCTAGGATGCATGCGATGTGTATAGGAAACAACAGATAGAACTTCTTTCTAAGTTTCTACTATTGCTTATGTGATCTAATCCGACTCTCTCGAGCATAGATTCTATCTTTAGAATACTCTCTCAAGTACGTCCAAATGATGAATAACACATACATAAGACAAGATGATCACATAAAATGCATAGCTTAGGTCATGCTAGCTAAGTACTTCTCAACTCATTCAGAAAGTTAGTTGCTCATGCATGGTGTGGAGAGATTGAACATAAATCGAAATGAAATTTCCATTTTCTACAAATGAAGTGTTGAGTACAAAATAACAAAATGGATTGAGAAATAATAAGCTAGGTAAGCAATGTCTTGCTTCCCGGCTCTCTTTATCACTTCAACTCTGTTCTAGTTGCGGATTCTTGCTCTTGCAAGGGTTGTTTCTGGCAGTCTCTCGATCTGTCTAGAAAGCGATTTCTCTCGGTTTTGCCTCATCTCCTTGCTCTCTCCGTCCTCTATGATATGTATATGTATGTGGGTGAATGCATCAATCCCCCTTTCTCTCTAGTGGCATGAGGTATTTATAGATTTCAAGGCGAAGCAACTTTTCATACTAATGATTGCAATGATGGGCAGCATTAATTTCCCTACTCTGTTGTGCCGTTTAAAAGTCACTGAAAGTTCAATGTACTTGCAACAGTATGGTTTTTAACCGCTTGTCAACTGAATACGAAATCGATCGTTATCAGCTTTACTTCCCATCATGATTTATTATGTTGTCGCCTTGATGCGAGGTCTTTATGTGATCACTTTTTAAGAAACTTCTCACGATTGCATGACTTTCGATCGTAATTTCAAGTGCGTTGTCGCATTGTGCCCTTGGATCACAATTTCACATGTGCCATCGCATTGTACCTACACAAAATAGGCAAATTAACTGCTTTTATGCGATGAGCATTAACGATCGCAATTCCTTTCAGTTTTGGCGCTTTCAGACAGGACATTGTCTATTTTACCATCGCTTTCTCTCATTGTTTTAGTAATTTGAGTTGTAATAACTTGTATTTCTACCAGTTATCACTCCCCATAGAAGAGAGAGATATATTAGGTCAAGAAGGAGGAATGGTTGAAGGCCCCGTGAAATGCACCTAAAATTAGCATTATTTGTTTTTATTGAGAGTCATTTTTATTGACTAGTAAAAATACACGTGCAATGCACATTTTTTCATTAAAATTTTCAAAATATATTAGTTTTTTTAGCATGTAATAAATAAATGATATATATGTTTTGTTTTAAATTGTAATTATTAAAATATTTAAAGGTTAGATAATATAACAATTTCAATTGCTTCTAAATAGACCATCACATTATTATAATGAGATTTAGTATTTCGCCATCTCTTCATCATAAATGGACCATCAAAAGTTATTCCTTTCTTAATTACAATAGCAATTCCGTTATGCACGAACTTGCTATAACATACCCATAGACATTGAGCGATATAATTTTTTTTTTAAAGATAACCCACCACGGGTGGATTCCCTTCTAAAAAGTTTATCATTGTTTTTCCTAACTTGTTGTTTCTTGATTGCTTTTGTCAACAACAATATTGGTAATAATGTAAGAATTTTTATTTAATGTTTACATATTATCATTAATTCCATACAAAAGTTCTATACAGTATTAGAATAACTCATAACTAAGTTATCAAATAAATATATTAATATTTTGATATTTTAATATAATGCAACAATTTTTATTTTAATTATTATCATATTTGACGTTATAGTCATCTCATACATAAAAGGAATATGTATCGTCATATATATGAAATCTTATAGTTTTAATTCAAAGTATTAAAGAGTGATAGTTTTTGTTTTAAGAGTATTTATGTCATAGATGCATATAATTTAAACCTTGTTTTCATAAAAGATATTATGGATTACATTTAAATTGTAAAAAAAAAAATAAAATAAAAAAAACATTCATGACTCTTTTCTTCCATAGATTATGAAATCTTAAATCACAATTTTTTTACTTAAAAAAAAAGTTTTTCCTTGTTATTTTTATAAAATAAGTTTTGTTTCTTTAAACATTTTTAAAAGGTTCCTCAAAACTTTTTTTTTTGTTTGGAAAAAGGTAGTCTTATTTATCTGTATTACTAGATGTAAGAATAATTGAGGTAGATTTTTTTCAAATATTTTGTTGATTTATGAATTATGAAGAAAATCATTATTATTAAAAAAATTACAACAACTTTTTATATTTAAAATATTAAAATAGGTACGTCATTTATAATTTTTAAAGTAAAATATTAACCCTTTTTTCGCCACTAATCTAATTCTAATTTTAATATTTATGTCAATATTTTATATTTTAATAAAAATAGTTTATTTAGTGTTATATTTAAAATAGTAAAGTAGATAACTTTATTTATAAGCAAAACATTAAACACTTATTTTTGCTGCAAATCCTAAAATTTTCAATTTCAATATCTATGTCAATATTTTATGGTCATGAAAAAATCCTATTATTTATCGTTATTACTTTTAAATGAATCTTCTTATTTTCAACATATAATAGTTTATTTTATTTCTGTAATGACCCGACCCCTAGAACTTAGGTAAGGCCGTTACTAAAATAAATGCATGCAAAGAATTTAAAACGATGCTCGGTTATTTGAAATAAATGTCGATTAAAACAAGAGAAGTTCAAAGGACATTTATTAAATGCAATTATTAAAAACAATAATAGGGTACCCATAATTCGTAAAGACTATTAAAATATAAAAGTAACAATCCTTCATAATAAGTTTCAAACAGTAAAACTAGAAATTAAGGGTAAAATAATGATTCTAAATTTCATGATGTGGAAGCGTAAAAACTAGTCCCAGTGGCTCGATAATGAATTCCGCTGCGCCATCGCCGGTGCATCTCCACCCTTACCTGAAACATCAACATAAGAAAGAATGAGTATGAAATACTTAGTAAGTAACCCCACTATTGGGGTCAGGCTAGGCATCTATGTCCTCTAGATGCCTACCCCTAGTGGAACATATAAACTATTCTAGTCCTCATGGAACACATATATACATGAAAAAACTTATTCCTACCCTAACATAATTGAATATGTCCACTATCCCCAGTAAGTTCCGTAGGACCTACAACCTCGGGTGAATCCTGAATAAAACACAATCTCTTACATACCATGGTGATGCATACACCTCTTTCGTATACACATAACCCACTTAATGTGTACCTATTTCATACACCTAGTTACGTATACACCTCTTTCGTATACACATAACCCATTGAAGGTGTACCTCTTTCGTACACCTAGTTAAGTATACATCTCTTTCGTATACACCTAACCTACTAAGTATGTACCTCTTTCGTACATCTAATTATGTATAACCTCTTTCGTATATACATAATCCACTAAGTATGTACCTCTTTTGTACACCCTAGATCCTCTCTATAAATGTAGGGATGTGTACCTCTTTTGTACACATGGTTAGGCATACACTTCTTTCGTATACACATAGCCCACTGAGTATGTACTCCTTTCGTACATCCCAGTACCCTCTAGGTATGTATCACCTTCATACACACCAGCCCTAGTACATCTCTTTCATGTACTAGGTCCTTGGACGTGCATTACTTTCATGCAGTCACATAGTCTGGAAAGGAAAGAAGATTTTATCTAACTTCATATTACATATAACATTCACCTAATTATAAATTCTCTAAAATCTCCTCATCATCAACCTCATGTTAATTAACCTCAACATACATATTTAATCTAGTTTTAAATAAATCAACTGTAGCACATCACTTTCATGCACTAAATCATGTAAACAATGCAGTATTCGGGATTTCGTAATATATCATACAGTCCACACATTCTCATATAAATTGCATAACTATATAGGTCAACAAATGTCTAATGCTCATTTAGCTTTAAGGCACTCCAATAGGAGTGCTACTTACTCATAATTTAATGGTCATGCTCAATCATCATTTAATATAACTCATAAAAATCCAAATTAAGCTCATACGTAATCATATTCTGATATTTTACCACATGCTCATATATCCTTCATAAGCAGTCCATCCAATCTCAAAACAATCAAAATTATTCAAAGAAAATCTGCTAGGATCCTCAATATTAAATCTACAGTGTATCGTCTGGCATAAAAGCGATTCCAGTAGTAAGATTACTTATCTTTACTCGCAAACTCCAGAAAATAGCAAGCTCAACCTCTTTCTTGTCCAACGAAATCGAAAGCCCACAGGATCAAACTTAAATCACCCAAAACAAAGACACCAGGACACCTCAAGATTCAAACCTAACACCCAACATCATGGCAAATTATTTTAGGCCGCAGTCCATGGTTCAGTTAAACTTAAATCGAGAAATTTATAAACATACTGTTTAACAACCCACATAAGTTTAGAGCCTTACTCTTCACCAAGATTCGTCGACTACCTCTTTACTTGGCTAGACGACAACTTCAGCAACCTAAAATTTTGTCCTACATCCAAAACATGACGTGTACCAACAATTCAAGGCCAAACTCTAGTGATGCTCAAAATCCTCAAGGAATCCAATCAAAACAATTTACACTTACCCTTAATCCAAGATTCTGACAAAGACCAAAGCTGACCCGACGCGGCAGGGACGACGGCGACCGACGGTGGTGAAGCTGGGGCGGCGGATGCGTGGCTGGACGGAGGCTCACGGCAGCGGCTGGAGAGCTTCTGGTTACTCACGGACGGAACGAACGGCTGAAATGGCGAGCAACACAATTGGAGGGAGGTCGATGGCTGGGCGACTGGTGGCATGCGGGGGCTGCGATCGATTGAAAGCGAATGTGCGACGCTTCGAGGTCGATGAACGGTGGTCGGTTGGAGGTGCACGACGGTTGGGGGTGTGGCGGTTGGGTGTGCGGCAAGGAAGAAGAAAACGGAGGGGGGCTCGCGTGAGTGAGGGAGAAGGTGAAGGGGGTCCTTTTTATTTTTAATTCCCTTCCTTTTTCCAAAAATAATTAATTCCTACCATAACTTTTCAAATTGAATAATTTTTTAATAAATTCCACAACAACACTTAAATCCTCGCATTTATACTTCAAATCCAAAATTCCAAAAATACCCTTCAATAACAAAATTACTGAAATCATATAAAAAGTGAAAATTCGGGGTGTTACAATTTCATTCATTAATTCAAG
Source organism: Benincasa hispida (assembly GCF_009727055.1). Taxonomy (NCBI): domain Eukaryota; kingdom Viridiplantae; phylum Streptophyta; class Magnoliopsida; order Cucurbitales; family Cucurbitaceae; genus Benincasa; species Benincasa hispida. Next base: position 751,816 of record NW_024064458.1, on the reverse strand, counting down.
AGAGGTTAACAGAGAGTTAACCTACCTTGTATTAGTAATATTCATAAATTTATGATGTGATAAAAAATACAAGAAAAATTAAGACCAACTTTTACATAATATCTCACTAATATTCTCTCGATATCTCCCTCCCCTAATTTTCTCAAATTGAACTCCTCTCCCCAATTTCTTCGACATTCAGGAAATAAAATCCCCTCGTGTGGATTTAGGCAAAGTAAAGTAGGCTAAAGGAGTAGTTATATTTTTCTTTTTAATATTCTCAAACTTTCCTCCATATCTTCTTATTCCCTCATTTTCTAAATTTAATATTCTTCTGATTTTTTCACTATTATCATATCACGTTCTTCTCGATCAAAATAGAGAATACATTTTTTCATTTTAGAAAAAAAATATTAAGAATATTCTCAACTCCTCCTTCATATCATCCTCTTCTCTAAATTTCACAAGTTAATCTCATCTCTCAAATTTTCTCATCATTGTCACGTTTTTCTCCATCAAAATAAAGCTCTTACTTTAAATAATTCTAAAATTAAACCCCCAATCTGAATTAAAAGAAAATAAGTATATCAAGGATGACTTTTATACACATATATATTGCTTGATAATGCTTTTGATAGTGATGCTGAGAAAAAAAAAGTAGGGAAGAAAACACATACAATAATACACGAAAAAAGCTATGAAACAAAAAATTATACAAAAAAAAAAGAAGAAGAGGAACAAAGTGTTCACAAACAAATGTAAATCTAAATTAAAAATATTCATAATTTCCCAAAAAAATGTTGAATGCATAAGTGATGAATTGAAGTAAATACAAAAGGACTTTCATATTTTTTTTGTTTGATAATAATTGTTCCGAGATGGTGGGAAAAAATGTAGGGAAGAAAACATATACAATATAAATAAATAAATAACAACAACGAAAAAGAAGAAGAGGAGCAAATTTTTCACAAAAAAATATAAATAAATAAATAAAATCAAAATTTCCTACCAAGAAAATAAATGTAGAAAAACAAAGGTAAGATGATGGTTATTATTTTTTTGTAGAAGCAGTAAATTGCGTAGAAGAAAAAGATAAATGGTCCTTTCATATAGAAAGGTGTTTGATAAGTTGTCTCATTTACAGAGAGGTGTTTTAGGGAAAGAGTATCATTCCTTTAAAGAGAAGATGTTATACGAACTACAAATAAGGGTATAATAGGAATATGTTTAAAAATCAATGGCAAAATAGGAAGGTGAAAATTCTCCTACTTACCCTTTTTTAATATAGTATAGATTTAATGTGTTTGCTAGTGATTTCCAGAAATTATCATGGAAACGAGTGTTCGAAGTCTAAAAGAACCAAACCAAGCTAAATCTACAAGAAAATGGAAGAAAAACAAGAACTTTAAAAAAGGGCAATGTCAGTGCTGCACTTTGAGCTTTTTCCCGAAAGGAGAATTTTCACACCCACTATATAATGCCATAGTGTAAACGACCTTCGTGGATCTATACGAGCTTTGTTGCGCCTTATCGAAGCATAGCACAGCATTACGACAAGGGATGCACGCGGGGGGCCATGAAACTGACAGCGCCACGATGCTATGCTAGAGCGCTGCGATGCCAACTTTTCTTTTTTTCAAGAATTTTGCAATTTTGAAAATTTTGCTCTATAAATTCTAGAGTTTTTCAGTAGCCTCCAAACGAAATTGAGGAGAAAATTAGAGCCCTAAAAGTTTAAGGAAGCTAAAAAATTAGAGAGTATGAGATAATTAATTTGGAGACCATTCGAGATTATGAGGTGTCGGTCGAGGCAAGATTGATGAAATCCAAAGATCAGGGAACATTGCAATAGTAGAGTTTTCTTATTCTTTTACTTCTTTTTACTTTATCATTTTATTGAACCTGTATGAAGGTATGTATTTGATAATCATGAGTGACTAGACTTCTTAGTTCTAGGGTATTGATGAATTTTATTATGAAATTGAATTGATGCACTGAAACTTTATGGAAAGTTGTGTTGAATGTCTTTCAAATATCATTGTGCTTTATTACATCGATTAATCATAGATGTATATTGGATTGAATGTTCAGTTGGGAGATTGCATGTTTATCAGATCTATAGTATTGAATCATTATCTAATCTTTCATGAGAATAGTTAAGTTCATAGCGAAATTTGATTATGACAAATCATAATGCCATGTGTCTTATGTTGGCTTCAAGAAGTTAGTCATCAACTAAGATTGCATGAGAAAAGTTTACTATTTAACAATAATAAACTGGATCATAGTTTATAGACTTAGACATCTCAATCTCACAAGTTCCATACAACCTTTGCATGATTTAATAAAGTAATAAATGAATTTGATGTTGGATTTAGTGTTCTCTTGTGGATCTCATAGTTTATAATTTGCAAATCAAAAAATAATTTTTAATAAAATAAAAGTATTTTATTCAACATTTAGATTGTATTAACTCAATCCACTAAACTGAGATCCAAGGTTATTAATATAGCTTGAACGATATGTGGTAGACATACACGGATTGGATCACGTTCAAGTAATAGCCACAAAGGTCTGCAGTATATAGATAAGGTTAGTTGCCTTATCCTACTAACACTGCGGATACCGCCAACTTTGTAAGTGTTATAAGAGTTGTAAGAATCACGAATGATGTGATCCATATCGTTCATGTGGAGACATGTGAGTAGGGATATCCTGTATAAGGAGTTTGTATAAGACCGGACCGCGTAATGATTGGTTTTTCTTTATAACGTCGTTACTTGAAGAGACTAACATTTCACCAAGATGACCATAGGTGATTTGATCTTAATCTTGAGTGGGTTGTGAACTCTTGTCTATGAGAACAATATTTTAATCTGTTGTGTGAGAGTGGACAGTTTCACCAACTCGATAAGCCTATCATTTTGGGGATTTTTTCGAGTGGGGAGCTGGGAACACAACTATACAAAATGGAATTCACTTCTTCTATGTTTAAGAAAACTAGATGAATTACTCACTTATTAGCTGATTTCGGGTCTTGAACAATAAAGACCCACCCTTTCATTCACCTGAGAGGGGTTAGTTTACAGTTGGACTATAAATTGTCTGTTCATTAGAGGGATTAATGGTACCTAAGTTGTTAAATGTAACTATAGGGGTAAAACGATAATTTGACCGAACTGTAGTTATGAACAGTTCGTGAATGGTCGACTTATTGTTGATTGGTTATATCGGTAGACACATAAATATATCTACAATGTGAAGAATGCAGCTGTTAGTCTTGAAGGAAATCTAAACATGAGGATTTTCATGAGCTGCGGAAGGGACCGTTCCAAATAGAAATTACAGGTCATGCACAAATAGAAATTACAGCATGCTAAATGATGATACAAGGGATGGAGGATCTATACCTTTGAAGAACCATTCTTCAAAAGTCACTCACCCAGTCTTCAAGCATCTAAGAACAGCACTTGAATGCAACAACCGATGCAACCAACAAATATTAACACAATGAACGGACGGATGCTCCTCGAACCCAATCAAGTCCAACTCAATTCACAAACTGAGTAAGACACTACAACAAGTGTTACCTTGGTATTCTCGATGTGAGAATCTAAGAGTTGTGGGCTCTATATGATCTTGGCTTGAGGAAGAGACTGGAGGTCTACCATCGAGTAGTCGATCGAGCTAGTGGGAGATAAGAACACAGTTTATCGTCTAGACGATGTGCCCTATCGTTTAGTAAATGATCGTATAGACTTAGTCAGTCGATCATGTAGCAATGATTAGCTGAATGACTATTGTATAGTCAACTCTATACAATCATTTAGTCTCTGTCAACGCTATCGCTTAGTGAAATGCTTTCACTTGATAGCTTGTCTCTGTGAGAACTTTCTGAATGAGGCAACTTTTAAATTTAGGAAAAAAATTTTCCTTTTATCTCACGGTTACCATAAACTTCCAATAACCTCCCACTCAATCGGTTATTTGTGAAAAAGAATTAATTATAATATAATTAATATATTATATATAAATATGTTAACCAACTTACCAAGTTAAATTAACCTATAGTTTTAATATTTCATCTCATGAACATACAAACCATAGTTCTTTTTCTATTATGGTACTTAATGTAAATCATATTTACATTAATTCATCCATTTGATGTATCTCATACATCATACCAATTATATCATATATAATTGAATTTTCTCTTGTTAATTTGAACAATTAAAATCAACCCCAAAATCTGATTCTCAACTTGAATCCAATAAGCTACTAAGGGGACGTTATGGACCTATAGCTTGAAGCTCCAACGGTACGTGAATAACTGACTAAACTCTTTAGTCACGATGTCCACCATCCCTTAACTGTCAGGCACTCCACTAAAGGTCGACAGCTGCACTCTTCTCACTACAGATATATTTCTGTGTCCAAATTAACCAATCAACATTGCAATAACCTTTCACAAATCGATTGTAAGTACATTTGGGCCAATTTACCGTTTTGCCCCTATAGTTACATCTAACACCTTAAGTACCACTAATTCCTCTAATGAACAATAAGTCATAGTCCTACTATGATTGGATCCTCTCTTCCAAAGAGAGGATGTGACCACTATGTTCAACACCCGGAATCAGCCCCTAAAGGAGCAATCTATCTACTTACCCCTGCTTCAGGGAAGGAGTGGATTTCGTCTTATGTAACTGAGTTCCCAGCTTACAAATCAGACAAATCTCTAAAAAGGTAGGCTTGTTGAGTTGGCAATCTGGCCACTCTCATCCATACTAATCAAAGGACCGCCTTCATATGCAGGAGTTCTCAAAACACTCAGGATTAACGTCATGTCACCTATGGTAATTTAAGTGAGATGTAAGTCTCAATTATCAACAGCATTATATAAAGGGACTAATCATCTCGTGGTCTGGTCTTATACAAACTCTTTGTATAGGACACCCCTGCTCGCATGTTTCCACGTGAATGGTCAGGATCAGACCATTTGTAGCACGTCACAACACTTGTAACTATCTACAAAGCGAGCTATATCCGTAGTGTCACCAGGATAAAGTATCCCTCCTTTATTCTCATACTACAGACCATTTAGGTTAGTACTTAAGGCATGATCTACTTGTATATTCCATATACATGCTTAAGTTTACATACAATAACCACGGATCTTAGTTTATTGGATATGAGTAAATGAAACTAAAATAACTCTTATTTTATTAATAACAATGTGTACAAAGTTTAAAAACCACGAGACTTCAGGAGAATTAGGACACTAATCCTAACAATCTTCTACTTGTCCTAATGTCTTAGGAGATTAATGTAGAATACATGAAAAACATTACAATATACAATAAACTAGGCATACTCTATACCCCAGTATCATCTCCCACTTGTCCTATACAAGATGTCGCATGTCCCGTAGACCCAAACTCTCTATATGACCCTCGAACACTTTAGCCGTGAGAGCCTTTGTAAACGGATCAGAAACATTGTGCTCTAATGCGATCTTCATGACTATCACATCACCGAGATGCATAATCTCAATAATCAAATGATATTTCCATTCGATATGCTTGCCTGTTCGATGACTCCAAGGTTCAATTGAATTTTCCACAGCCCCGCTTTATCACAATAGAGAGTGATTGGCAAAGCCATATTTGGAACAACTTCCAATTCTGTAAGGAACTTCCTAAGCCAAACAACCTCTTTAGCAGCTTCACAAGCGACTATGTATTCACTTCTATAGTGGAGTCCGCGATGCATCCTTGCTTGATGCTTCGCCAAACTATAATCCCTTCATTCAGAGTGAACATTAACCCTGATGTCCATTTCCGAGAATCTGTTTCAATTTAAAAGTCAGAGTCTATGTATCCTGTAAGGATCAAATTTTTATCTCCATACACGAGCTTATAGTTCCTCATTCTCCGAAGATACTTAAGGATCGTTTTGACCATCGTCCAGTGATCTAATCCTAGATTGGACTGATAATGACTGACAATCCCTACTGCATAGCAAATGTCAGGTCTAGTACATAACATTGCATACATTAAGCTTTCAACAGCCGAAGCATAAGGAATCTGTCTCATCTTCTCAACCTTTTGAGGTGTCTTAGGACATTTATCCTTAGACAAAACAATTCCATGCCTGAAGGGTAATAAACCCCTCTTGGAGTTCTGCACCTGATCAACATTTGATCAATGTACGATGCCTGAGACAAGGCTAACATTTTGTTCTTACGATCTCAAATGATCTAGATCCCTAGAACATAATGCACCTCTCCCAAATCTTTCATTTGGATTTGGGCAGCTAGCCACTTCTTAATGTCACTCAAAAAACCTACATCATTCCAAATGAGTAGGATATCATCCATATACAGTACCAGGAAAGCTACTGAGCTGTTGATGATTTTCTTGTAAACATAAGGCTCATCAACATTTTGATCAAAGCCAAACGATTCGATTGCACTGTCAAATCTAATGTTCCACGATCTAGATGCTTGTTTCAGCCTATAAATGGACCTATTAAGCTTGTAAACTCTTTGCTCTTATCTAGAACAATGAACCCCCTCTAGTAGAGCCATGTAGATGGTCTCCTCAAGATGACCATTCAGAAAGGCAATCTTGACATCCATTTGTCATATCTTATAATCATAAAATGTGGCTATGGATAGGAGTATCCTGATAGACTTCAACATGACAACAGTTGAGAAAGTATTCTCATAGTCCACTCCCTCAACCTGGGAATAACACTTTGCCACAGGTCTAGCCTTAAAGGTTCGTACCTTTCCATCTGCACTGTGTTTTCTTTTGTAGATCCACTTACACCCTATAGGTTTTACCCTATTAGGTAGATCCACAAGTTCCCAGACAGAATTGAAGTACATAGACTCCATTTCTTGGTTCATGGCTTTAATCTACCCAACTTTGTCAACGTCCTCCATTGATTGCTTATAAGACAATGGATCCTCGACCCCATCATCAGACATGATGTTTTGGGCTTTAGTCAAACCCATGTAGCATTCTGGTGGGTTCACAACCCTCCCACTACGTCGAGGTAGAGTCAACTCTTGAGATGGTTGACTAGATGAACCAATATCAATAACTCTTGTTGATTTATCGGTCGTTCAACAACTCTTGTTGAATTCTCAGTAGTCTCACTAGAAATCTCATGTAAAACAAGCTTACTTCATGGTTTATGATCCCTGATGTGTTCTTCTTCCAAGAAGATAGCGTTTGTCGACACAAACATCCTATTCTCACTCGAATCATAGAAGTATCCACCTCACGTTTCCTTGGGGTAGCCTATAAAGAGGCAAACTTTTGAACGTGGTTCCAACTTCTTTGGGTTAGCCACTAGCAAGTGGGTCAGACATCCCCAAATCTTAAAATGACGTAAACTACCTTTTTGGCCTTTCCACAACTCAAAATATTTTTGTGAAACACTTTTCTAGGATGTTGTTCAAAATGTAACATGCAGTCTCCACTGCGAATCCCCAAAACGAGTCTAAAAGATAAGCATAACTCATCATAGATCGAACCATGTCCAACAGGGTTCAGTTTCTCCTTTCTGATACACCATTCTGTTGAGATGTACCTAGGGCTGAGAGTTGGGATGTTATTCCATGTTCTATCATATAGTTCTGGAAGTTGAGGTCCATATACTCTCCATCACGAGTTGATCATAGGGTTTTTATCTTCTTACCTAATAAGTTTTCAACTTCAGCCTTATACTCCCTGAACTTGTCAAGGGCTTCATACTTATGTTGCATTAGGTATAGATACCTGTATCTTGAATAATGATTTATGAAAGAGATGAAATATCCATACCCACCTCGAGCTCTAACACTTATCAGACCACAGAGGTCTGAATGTATAAGCTCCAAGGTTTCCTCGGCTCTAGGTCGTTTGGTCATCTTGCCTTTAGGACATGATTCACACACCGACAAGGTGTTTTCTTCTAAACTCTTTAGAAGTCCACATTTCACCAACTTCTCAATCCTATTGAAGTTGATGTGACCAAACCTTGGATGCTAAAGATGGGTGTTTTTCTTAAGAGAAACCTTTGGTCTTTTTGCAGTTGTCATTGTACTGAACATTTCAGTATTAAGCAAGGCTTTTATGACTAACGATGTTAGTACATACAAGTTATTTTCCATTGAACTAAAACCAATCTCCATATCATTCTTCAGAATAAAAAATTTACTCTCAGAAAAGGAGACGATATATGATAACTAACTTACCATATTATATTTATAATCTATAGTTTTAATTTTTCATCTCATGAAACATATAAATCATAGTTCTTTTTCTATTTCATGATACTTAATGTAAATCACATTTACATTAATCCTCCACTTGATATATCTCATACATCACATCGACCATATCATATATAATCGAATTTTCTCTTGTCAATCTGAGCATTTCAAATCAATACCAAGAACTGATTCTCAACTTGAATCCATTGAGCTACCAAAGGGACCTTATGGACTTGTAACTTGAAACTCCAAGGGTACATGAATAACTGACTAAATTCTTTAGTCACGAGATCCACCATTCGTTAACTGCCAGGCATTCCACTAAAAACCGACAGCTGCAATCTCTTTATTACAGATATATTTTTTGTCCATATCAACCAATCAACAATGCGATAACCCTTCACCGATCGTTCGTAAGTACAGTTGGGCCAATAACCGTTATGCCCCTCTAGTTACATTTAACTCCTTAAGTGCCACGGATCCCTCTAATGAACATAAGTCATAGTCCTACTATGACTGAGTCCTCTCTTCCAAAGAGAAGTTGTGACCATTATGTTCAAGACCCACAATCGACCCTTCAGGGAGCAATCTATCTACTTACCCCTACTTCGAGGAAAGAGTGAATTCCATCTTGTGTAACTTAGTTCCCAGCTCCCAGATCAGACGAATTCCAAAAAAGGTAGGCATGTTGAGTTGGCAATCTAGCCACTCTCACCCATACTAATCAAAGGATCTCTCTCAAAAGCCATTCCCAAAACACTCAGAATTGAGGTCATGTCACCTATGGTCATTTAGGTGAGATGTAAATCTCAAGTATCAACGACGTTATATAAGGAGACTAGTCATCTCGTGGTCCAATCTTATACAAACTTTTTATATAGGATACCCCCGCTCGCATGTCTCCATATGAATGGTCAGGAACTACCATCTATAATAGTTCACAACACTTGCAAGCTTCTACAAAGCAGGCCGTATTTGTAGTGTCACCAGGATCAGGTATCTCTCCTTAATCCTTAGGTTATCACTTAAGGCATGATCTACTTGTATATCTCATATACATGCTTAAGTTTTCATATAATAACCATGTTTCTTTGTTTATTGGATATGAGTAAATGTCAAATAAAATAACTCTTATTTTGTTCATAAATGTGGACAGTTTACAAACTACGAGACTTTGGGAGAATTAGGAAATCAATCCCAACACTAATATCCTTAACCTGCTTAGAAATCCCTAGAATACATATATAATATTCACCAAACTAATAAAACTTTAAAAGTAACCTTATAACACTAGGGATCAACAACCGCATAACTACATCATATGAACAGGTACAGAGTCCAGTGGATGCAACATACTTCATATCCCTAATATAAGCAACACATATGAACAAATATTTACAAAATAAACACCTAAAACTTCTATTTAGACTTTAAACTGTTAGCTTAAGTCCTTGAGTGGCAGAACAATAGGGCAGCTAACCTCTGGGAAGATGACCACTACTTGGGAAATGGAAAACATTTGAAAGAATGAGTTACTCACCCAATGAGTGACTAATAAAACATATTCATCATGCTTGTAACTAAAACTTGCAAGCAAACTCATACTTAAAACATTTTAAAACATAGTATCTCTAAAAAACATAACTAACGTAATCCTTAGTTGAGAGAGAACCCTTTTGCTCAATTCCTCAACGTCAATCCTTAGTTGGCATGGTTTAATCTCAACACTACCAAAGTCAACTCTACCAACATACGTGTGGTAATAACTAGGTATCGTCATACCTTAGGTACTACTACCCAGATACCTTCTCAAGTCCTTCAGTATCGGATTTAACATAATCATCATAAATAATCATACAGTAAAACATGTATACTTGAAAGCATGAATAGCATAAAACACGTGCTTTGAAAGATTAGTTTGCTTGGAAACTACTTAAGAATACAATAAAATGAGGCAAACATGATTCTAAACTTTTAAATAGTCATGTGCTTGCTAAAACATTTGAAAACACTTAGTTTTGTCACTCACAATTTTTGGATCGATCCTTCGGATTTATAAGCCTCTCCTAATTGAACATGGCCTAAAAATCACATTATTAACTTATGGTTATCCAGTCCAAACACTGCATAAACAACTATCATTTAACCATAATTCCCTTAACCCCCAAATAATCCCCAAAATGGCCAAATTTTAGGGTTTAAGCATCCTTAGCCTTTAAATTATTCAAACAAATAATAATAATAATAAAAACCCTTAAATCTCCCTTAAGTGCATAGATTTCTTAAACAAATTGCTCCAAATTATTCAAATGACATTAAATCTCAAAAAGGATTTTGATGACGGGAAAAAGATGCACACATCATCTTCTTCGAAGACCACCAACTTTCTGAGAGTTGTTCTGTTTTCCTACAGCTACTTTCAAGATTTTAAGCTTCGATTTCACCCAATCCAACCCAAAAACACTCAAATTTATTCTACAGAACTAATTAACTACCTCTAAACTAAATTACCCAATAAGTTAGAGTTCACGAATTACCTTGGATAGCTAAAAATTTCGATTAAATCCCGACTACTCTATTTCTACGAAATTTTGTGCAAATCCACTGATTTCCTCAAAATTGATGGCTTTTCCAAATTCGTTCCCCTTAAGCAGCCCTCGAAGTTCTTCTTATTCGATTATCTTCAAGCTTTAGGAAGAAAATATCCCAATTGATCAACAGGTTTGAGAGAAATTCTTCAAATTCTCCACGGGTATAGAACTGTACGTGACAGAAGCATTTATATATAGCTTTCGACCCATAATTCATCAATTTCTAAACCAAATTCCATCAAATTTCTTGCATTAAACTCATAGACAACTTTTTAATTTACTAACCTGAGGATTTTCAGCTTTAAAGTTCCTCGAATACTTCAAAATAAGCTACCAAAACTACCCCTACTCTGCTTTAATTGAATTCCCATATAGCCTCTGTTTACCTACAAATTCATCAATTTCTATCCATAATTTGCATGAACATCCTTCACGAAAACTATTAATAAACTTTTCGTGCAAGCCCCAAAATTTCAGCTTTTAATTTATTGTCTACAGCTCAAAGTCATAAAAAAACCACAACTTACTCGAAACTGCCCAAATTCAAACCAACCTCAAGTCTTTTCCGTTTTTCACCATATTTCCGATTGAGATTCACTCCGGCAGCCCTAGGTCGTCTTCTTGACTCAATTTCCTATGAATTTATGAAATAAATTCAAAAATTTCATGATGAATTTTTGAACACCGATCTTCACAATCTGCTACTTTATATTCATCACCAGCACCTTTTTATTCTCCTTAAAAATTTTGCCTGCAGCTACTTTAAATTGATTACCCCACTCTATAGGGTTAAATTACTCCCCTTTTGTTAGTACTTAAACAAATAATCCCTTTTAATTTATATATAAAGAAATATTAAATACTTTTCTCCCAATTCCACATTTAATTCATACTTAATCACTCTATTATTCTCATTACTTAACCAAGTTTCATATATTTTCCTTTTATCATCTAGAAAATTTCCTTTTAATTGCATATTCACATACTCTTTTTTATTGAAACAAATAAACCTAACTTATTCAACATGCTTTTAAAACAATAAGTAACATTGTAATGGTCAAGCACATACATTAAGGAATTTAAAATTTGGAGTTTAAAATTTTAATTATCTGATTAAGTTTTATTAAAAGTCTAACCTATGACATATGTGATAAAATGTAATATTTTCTCTTCTTTTTAGGTGAAAAGTTATTCCTAAATTCTAGTATAGTTAAATTAATGGATGATTTTCACTAATTGAAGGATGATTCTAATGCAGTCATATTCTTGTATAGGTAATTTATTTCTCAATCAACACGAAAAATATATCCATTGGGGTATAAATCTTTTGAAGTGTTGGATGAAAATTGGGAGTTAGAACGATCGTGTAGTAGTGACTTTAAATGATTGAGATAGTGACTTGGAACTATGTGCTAGTATTCTATTCTTATTATCGTTCTCCATAGTTTTTGCACTAACTTGGGATCTAATTTTTTTTTTCCATTCTTAAAAATTTCTACTCGAATAATAGTTTTTAAAAATTTTTTAAAAGTAAATATACTGCTACAATTTTGCAAGAATAAGGGTATATTCTTAAACGAAAGAAAAAATTCAGGATTTTTTTATTACTTGTATCTTAAAATTTTATTGGTTACTCCAAGTTCGGGTTCGAGTAACCATGCTTATAGGTAAAAAGAAATAACTTTTTAATACATTGCTATTTATTTTTTAATGAAAAAGTTTATTGTTTTGTAACCATTTTCAAAAAGAATTTCTAAAAATGTTTTGATTATTTAGGCGATTCAAACAATAATTCATGGAATTAATTCTCATTTCTGAATCTCTTTAATTTGGTCATGAGAAGATAGAGCACAAAAACCCTAATTCTTCATCTTCTTCATCCTCTTTAATTTTCATGTTACTAATTTTCAACTATTTTTCATCCAATTTAAATCCTTTCTCCACCAAGCGCACGTCAGAGATTAGGTGTTGTGTAAATCTTTGGGAGCAACTAATTTCTTACAATTCACCATTGGGGTTGCATCGGTTAAGCTTTAAAGCTAGTGGGTTCCTCCAAGACAAAACAATCTGCATTTAGTTCTATCATCTACTCCTAAAGCTATCGGTAGAAGTGTTTAAAATTTTTCTCAAGGAAAAGTTTGAGTTCGAATTCAGATAAAAGAGTTTCAGATAAGATACAACTTTTAGAGATATGTGTAGTTATGTGTCCTTGTGAAATGTAAGATGTTTGAATAAGTTTGAGCAAAGAATTTTTACCAAGTTGAGGAAGTTATATATATAGAGGAATAATATGCATGATTTTGTTTATAATGAAAGAGATGCTCTATTTTGCTATACTTTCATGCTTTAAATATGTATGAATACTATACAAACACAATAATCATCTGCTACCTCCACATCTACTATATATATACATACACATACACACATCATGCATACATATTATATATATTTCAACAAATATATCTCATGGGGAAAAGAAAGATTTTTCTTTGAAATTTAATTGTGATAAATGAAAAAAATTTATATTTGATTATAAGTTTTCTTTAGTTTTTGTTTTTAGTTCTCAAATTAAATGAATTCACACAACTTAAAAAAACATAGACAAATCCAAACCCCCAAAAAATTTAAGCAACCGAAAAATAATTTTATAAAATTCAAAAAGCGAGACTAAGATTTTTAATTGCTAATCACAAATTAAGAAAAAAAAAAAATACTACATTTGAGCTTTTCATAACTTCTTAATTTTCAATCATTGTTTTTGAATAAAAAATGAAAGAGATCTATTGTTTCATCAATAATCAAGAGTATATTATCAATTCAAAATATTTTAATGGGAAAAACATCTTTTTAGTACGTAAGTTTTCAAGAATATTTGCATTTGGTACCTAAGGTTTCAATTTGGCCATTTTAGTCCCTTAGTTTTACAAAATATGTTGAAAAGGTTCTTTTTCTCGTTTTCTATATTAATTGGATATTTTTTTTATATTCTTTTAAATTTTTATATGAAATTTTTTACATAAGTTTTTTGGATTACTCTCACTACAATGATTGTGTTTTCCCTTTGTGTTTACTCTCGTAAGTCATGCTTTCTCTTTTTCTCAATATATCTAAGTGAAGTACATAGATGTATCCTATACTGCATTATTTTTGTGATACTTACTCGCATTACACATAAAAAAAAATTACAATTATTTATCTCAAATGAATAGTTTGTCACATAATAAACTTATAATCACAATTGAATGAAAATCTACCATTTATTTGAATTTGATGTAGATGTGGAACTGAAGATAGGACATTCTCAGCCATTAGTTTGTGATTCAACTTGCTTAGACACCAGTGCTTCTCAAAATGAACAATGCCAAAGTTTGTGCATTCGGCGAAGACTTGGAAATGGAAATTGCATTTCTGAACTAGACACGTGCTTTGTTGTTGTAACTCTTAAAATTATTTGAAACCCCCACATTTTACTTGTTAATGCTATTGATCATGCAATAAGAGTTAAAATATAACCCTTTTCTCTACACAACACAAAATATTTGTAAATCTTAAAAACAACAAATGCTTGAAATAATGATCAAGTTTAATGATATTTTCCTTATTATGCAATTCATGACTTTAAAATTTTATGGGCGAAAATTTTATTTAGGCTAAATATAAAAAATCTTCACTAATATTTCAAAGAAACTTTCATTAATTTTCCTAATTAATTTACCTTAAGATAAGTTTTAAGCTCTCAATTAAGTAATTCAATTCAATTTTGGAAAATGAAACTCTATGTTAAAAATAATGTGTATCAATATACTTATTTGGATATACAGAGCTTTAACTTAATGTTCTATAAATAATAGAAAACGTGAAATAAATTCCATTATTCGTGGGAGGTTTTATAATTTGTAAATTTAAATTGATTTTTGTAGGTTAATTAAATTGTAAATTTGGTCCTTATGATTCAAAGAAAGTTAGAATAATAAACATGGATTTCAACTATTGATTGATAATTTAATATTCGATGTTTAAGAATTAAATTAATAAACTAATCAATTACTTGAGTTTAAGGCACAAATAACGATAATTTTTTAGTTTTAACTTTTTTCTATTTTCCATAGCCATTATACAGCTTTTACTTGTAAGGATTATTCTGAAAAAGTTTGTGAAATTAGATCTGTGTATCCACTATTGAAGAGAGTTCTTTTTTCATCTTTTTTATTTTCATCTCCAAACCCTTGTAAGATTTGCTCTTCATCCAAAAAAAAAAAAAAAAAAGAAAAGAAAAAAAAGGCGATCAGACTTGCCTGCCCAATGTCAATTCTGACATTGTTCCTTCCCATTCGATCTAGGGGTTTCTAAGTTGCTGGGCAGCGTTCCATGTATTCTATTTCTAAGCTCGGCCGCCAGCTACCCGACCTGGACCTCCAAGTTCCTTATGGAAGATGCTTGCGATTGCATGATCGCATCATTTTTCTCCATATACTGCTTGAGCAGAGCTTCCAAGGACGACGAATTTTTTGAGGTGCTGGATAAGGAAGGTTTGTTGTGTGATTGCCTATTCTGATAATTTCTTTGATTCAGACCCTGATGAAAAGCCAAAGGATTCCCTTGATTCCCGGATTGATTACTCTGCAGATTCCTTTGGCCTCCCTGGTCGTTGTTCCCTCCCCAACGGAAGTTGGGGTGATTCCGCTAACCCTGGTTTTATGTGTTGTTGTATGGGTTGTTCTGGATCGAGTACATTATTTTTTGGTTTGATGGGTACATTTCCACTAAGTGACCCCCTCTGCATTGTACACAGCTTATCGCTGCCACTTGCATTAGCGCATTGGCTTGCACTGCACCCTGGGAGAGAGTTCCTTGATTAATCGCCATCGTTTGGAGGAGTGAGGTAATTGCGGCCATTTGGGCGGCCAATGTGGTCATTGTATCAGTAAGTACAATGGCGCTTTCCATTTTTCTTCGCTCTGGGCCTCTTCCTCCATACCCATTATCTACCCATTCATCTATATTTCACGAAATACGATCTAAGATGACCTTGAGTTCAGTGTACGTTTTGTCCATAAATCCTCCTGCCGTAGAGGCATCAACAACAGCTTGCATCGATCTATCCAGGACATTGTAGATGGTTTCCATGAGAACGCAACCAGGAATTCTGATATGCGGACAGTTCTTCTCCAGTCTTCTGAATCGCACCCATGCAGTGCTCAGAGTCTGTCTCTTATACACATCTAGATGTGTATAAGAGACAGGTTCTAAATCACACCCATGCAGTGCTCAGAGTCTCATTTTCCATTTGCTCGAAATTTAACACGTCCCTTCGTCTTCTTGCGTTGGCTGCGGGTGGGAAAAATTTCTTCATGAACCGCTCGACCAACTTGTCCCAAGAATTGATTTCATTTATGTCACACCCCACCCTAGACCACCCTCTTAGCCTAGAGAAGGGCGTGACTGCAGTAGTCATCAACCATTTGGCTGACACTTACTGCCTAATAACTCTTGCGGAATAACTCTGATACCAAAATATAACTTATATACAGTGGACTGTCTTTAGGCCAAAAATTTAATAATTTAGAAACATAACATATTTAGAGTCATTACAACACTAGATTTACAAGTCCCAAAACCCAAAAACCTTAGTCCCTGCATGAACAACAGTAACATGTATACAATATTAACAGTAACCACCTAAACAGACAGGTTACAAATCTCTTTATCCTTTAGTGGTAGAGTAGATGCAGAGCTATCTTCAGAGGATTTGACCGCTACCTGTGGGGGAGAAAGGAAAACATTTGAAAACGGGGTGAGCTTGCACCTAATGAGTGACTTAAGAAAGATAATTGATTCTCATGCAAAATCTCAATAAAGAGTTTAACTGAAATATAAGCTTCTACAGTACTTGTACTGCAATATGAATATTTTCCAAGCATGAAACATATAAAGCTATTTTAATCATAAAACAGTAAAACTATTTCTCAGTTGAGGATAACTCTACTGTGGATAAAAACAATCCCAACACCAACTACTAGTCAAGAGAGGACCCTTTTGCTCAATCTCTGACTCTACCTACGTGCACGTGGCCATACTAAGTACCGTCATACCTTAGGTACTTCTGTTTAGATACCTTCTCAAACGTCCTTTAGTATCTAGTTGGTTTGGTACCTTCTCAAACGTTCTTCAGTATCAATAGATACCTTCTCATAGTCCTTCAGTATCTAGTTGGGCGGATACCTTCTCAAACGTCCTTCGGTATCGCGTTTTAAGTAAAACTAGTCATAAATGACTTTCTCTTTTTAAAGCACGTAAAGTATAACACATATAAAAACATGGCTTTAAAGGTACTAATGCAAGCTGAGTATATTTAACACATATCGCTTTTCAACAATTTCTCACACATGCATGCATTTAAAACATAACTCATGGTTTGCTTGGAAATTACTTTGTAAACTTGCTGGCATGAGAATAATCTTCTTTAAAACATTCTTTCTATAACACGTTGCAATAAAACATTTTAAGCAAATGCTTTAGTCAAAACGTTTTAGCCACTCACCTTGATTGCTTAGGAGCTTTTCACTCTGGTAGCTCCTTTTTCTACCTTGGGCTCCCTTTTCACCCCTAGAATCTAGATTCAAATTACAGTTTAGATTACTCATAGTTCTAGACCTTATTTTAAGATACTTCCTTCTACAAGAATATTATAAAATATCTCAGGAAGCTTACCCTAAACTTTGAGCTTAGAACTTCTCATGGTTTGGCCGGAATCACAGAATCTTCAAGATTGGCCCAAACTGATCCGATAGCCTGATCCTTCTGTCTTCTTCTCAGTTTCTAGCCTGATCCCTTCGAGCTTTTCCTCCGGCAGCCCTACCCTGATAACTAGATTCACAGAGCTTTCAGCTAGCTTTGAATTCACTCCAAATGCATGAGTAAATTGGGAGAACTCCTCGTCCCAAGTTAATGCTGCTTTCCAGACTTCTCTGTCCAATGCGTCCTCTTTGAAATACTATGACTAATGCATGGATTTTGGCTCCAACGCAAGGTTTGCTCAACTTTCCAACTCTTTTTACGGTATTTTTGAATTGTGAACTAAAAATAAAGTCTCTTGGCTCTATTTATAGGCGTCCAAACCTTATCTAGAGTTGACATCAACTACTTGGATGCATGGACAAGTGTCTCCTTCTCACCCCATCAACGCAATTCTGTGATCAATGCAAGCTAAGTGTCTTCCTCCCATGTTGCCAACACATGAGCCTCTAATCTAATGCCACCACCTCAAATTCTTAAGGCTTAAGGCTTTCCTACCAAGAAGACACATGGTTTTGATGATGTTCACCTGATGATCTCATCCTTTGTATGCGTCCAACTCTTGGATGTTCAACACATAATCCATACTTAATGCATAGCCTATCATCAAGGCATAGCAAGCCAATTCACTACCACTTCAATTTAACTTAGCCATCGTAAAGAGCTAACCATCACCAACACATAAGGTGATCGTCCATCCTCGACGCATGACTCACTAGGTAGCATTATACGACTTGCTTGGCATGGGCACATGGTGCTGACCACCGACACATGGGCGTGCTACACAGGCTAGCCGTTTGACGCATGGGCGTGCTGCTTTGACGCATGGGCGTGCTTGACCGCATGGGCGTGCTTGGCACGGCACTCAATGCATGTGCGTGGCCATTCAGCAGGGCGCTCAACACATGTGTATGGCCACTCGATGCATGGGCAGGGCGTTTGACCAAGGCTGCTCGACGCATTGGGCAAGGGTGCTGGCCGAGGTTGCTTCACGTATGGTTGCCTTCTAACGCATGCCTTGCCTACCCTTGTGCCTTCCAACGCGTCATCTTCATTTTCCTTCTTCAGTTGCATGCCCTCACCAACAACCCTTCCAATGTTGATACACACAAAATTCTATACTTAGCCAAATTTTCCAATTTTTCCCCAAAAGTCAAACTTCCAAATTTCCTCTTTTCTTCTAATTTTCCACTCTTTTCTCTACCATTCACACTAGTTTCCATGTCAACCTACTCATCACACTGATCTCAATAGGGAATATACTAAAGTAGAGAAATTAGGATTCAGGGTTCACAATTGGCTCCAATGAATGAGCCCACCTTTATGCCTCATCCCAAAGTGTATACGGGAAGAAATACAGTCTAATTCCTTCAAAAGTCACGCCAGAAATGGAGAATGTATTGCACATTTCTACGAAGTTGGTTAAGTGTGTCTGCGGGTCTTCTCCTTGTAGACCTCCAAACTGCCCTGCATTTTGAATCATTTGGAGCATGACTGCTTGATTTCGAATCTTGCATTCTCTTCCACCGTAGGTCTTGTAATTCCGGGCGAGAAGTCATACAAGTTCAGCGCCGCATATTTCCTCATTGGAATATTGCGGTCGGTGGCCAGAAAAACTGAGTCTTGTGCCGGCCGATTTATTCCTTGATTCCCATTGGGCCTATCGTTTTTATTTGCCATGTTTTTTCTTTGACTTGTATGGTTATGACGTGCTCGTGCGCGAAAAGTTCGCTCGATCTCTGGGTTGGCGTTGAATTCTGGTTCAGTCCCAGTACTCATACACCGTCAGCCTGTTCTCCACATAAACAGACAGTACAACAAAGATCTGTCCTGCAAAATACCACAAAAATATTCAACAGAAACGTTGCCAATCCCC
This sequence comes from Benincasa hispida, assembly GCF_009727055.1. Lineage (NCBI taxonomy): Eukaryota > Viridiplantae > Streptophyta > Magnoliopsida > Cucurbitales > Cucurbitaceae > Benincasa > Benincasa hispida. The sequence continues at coordinate 732,306 of NW_024064458.1, read as the reverse complement.
AGCAACGGTGCCAAAAACTTGTAATGGAAAATTTATGATGATGTGATGACTCAAGTTTTCGATCCCCGGCAACCGCGCCAAAAACCTGTAATGAAAAATTTTAATGATCGTGTTATCATAAAAATTTTTAATGATCGTCAACTTGTCAGGTTGCTGACGACGTATGTTTGTATGTATATGCACTTTGCGATAATAATAATATGTGATACTACATTCTAAATGATGTATGCGGTGATGCTTAGATGCTTTCGTAGTATGCGTTTGTGTAGCGTGCGTGTGTCACAAGTTTTCTTACGCTGAATCCAAGTATAATTCCAACGCAAGTTTTTAAATGTGATCTAAGGTCGAACACGGGGATTGCGGTGGTTAGTGTGATACTATGTGGTATATGTGATCGATAAACAAAAAGAATAATGAATTGGTTTGAGAAAAGTAAAATGCGGTAAAAGTGAAATGCGATAATAAAGTAAAGTGCGGTGATAAAATAAATTGTGGTAAAATAAATTGCGGTGATAAATAAATTGTAGTAATAAAGTAGAAAGTGATAACAGATAAATGAATAAAAAATTAAATATACAAGTGAGGACTGGCTGTGAAGATGTGCAAAGATATCTGAGGAATGCGGTGGCAAGTCTTGTGAAATGAGCCAGAAAGAGAATGGGTAGAGAGAAAGGAATGAACGTGGTGAATGCAAGGTTGTTTCCATCTCTGGAAATAGTTCTCGCTTTAGTTAACGCATTCTTCCAACCTTCTTTCGAGAGGTGGAATAACATCTTCACTTCTGCTCTCACAGGTGAAGATGCCGTTGAGCACGTGTTAGCTAAACTCAGTCGATTTCTTCAACAAAGATTAACTTACTCGCTTAATCTTCCCCTTTATATGGTGAAAGAAATGGATGATGAATGTATGGAGAAGAACAGAGAGATGGCGATGAATATGATAATTATATTTAAACCTAAAGATAAGTGTTTGTTACAGATAGTGAATGAAAGATTAGAGATAAACACAGTAGGTGAATACAAAATAAGAACAAATATGGAAAGAGTGTCAATGTCTTGACACAGATTCTGATCAGAGTCGATTTTCTTGTCGGCGTGTGGTAGAAATGGCGTGGAGAACTTTCCTCTCGGGCTTGTTTTCCAAGTAGAAGTGATCTTTGCACAGAGCTTCTTCTTTGGGAATGGAAATAATTGCTTTCTCCAGAGACTTACCTCTCGGTCTTGTCTCGTCTTTCTCCCCAGATTTTCTCTAAGTTATCTCTTTAGACCAGCCTCCTTTCTTTGAATTTGATGTAGCTATTTATAGACCTTGGCTCCCTCTATATCAGTGGTCCCACTCTAAAAAGCTGATTTTTCCTACCATGGCTTGGTGGAAATGTCCGCTTTGCTCCACGTTCAATCTATCAGAATCGTACAATAGAAAAGCTGTACAATTTCAGAAGTTCTTGCGAATGCGTCGCTCTTTACATCTACGGTCGATCCCGCATGCGGTGTAATTGCATTGATCTTTTTATCGATTGTCGCATGCGGTGGAAATGTGTTAATCGTTTGAGTCCATGATTGATCGTCGCATGCGTTGCAATTTTGTTGTTCTTTTTCGTTCTCGGTTGTCTGCCGCATGCAGTGTTAATGCTTTGTTCATTTTTGTCCTCAAGCGATTGTCGCACGTGGTGACCTGTTTCCTACAAAACAAAGACTTTGACATTCCATTTTGCCATCGCAAGGGGGTTGGCGGGTGTGCTTACGACACTTTATAATTTTCGCGTATCTAAGCCAATTTCTATACAATCGATGCAACTTTTCCTTCTTTTTTCCGCACAATCTAAATAAAACGATATAAATAACTTGTATTTCTACAAGTTATCACCATGCGATCATATGCACTCGCGAGAATCTGCTCAAGAAGGTGGCTGCATAAAGATGGCACATCAAGCTTAATAAATCTTGATGGGATGGAAAGTTGATGACGGTTGAATCCGAATTTAGTTGACAAGCCGTTAACAACACAGTGTAGCAAGTATACTCAAATTTTTGGTGACCATTAATCGGCGCATTAGACAGAAGATTTAATGACCGCCCATCATTGCAATCATTTGAGAGAAAAGCTTCTTCACAATATAGTTAGAAAGGCAGCATCGTTGCCCATCATTGCAATACCGAAGGCCATCATCGTTAAAGAAGTTCGAGAGTTAGAGTTCGTTAGAGTTAGGCACAGTTCACCATATACTTAGAAGATAGAATATACAATTAGTTAGTCGTTACTCTGTAGTTGTTCATATACTTAGAAGACGGAGGCGAGGAAAGAGAAGAAGACGCCGATAGATCATTCTTAATTAGCTCGAAAGACTGTCGGGGAGTGCTGTAAAAGGAGAGAGGGTCGACACTTGCGAAAGCGAGAACATTCTTCTGAGCAGAGTAGAGTAAAAGACAGTCTAAAAGCCTCGGGAAGCAAGACATTGCTACCAGGCTCTTTATCCCTACTTTCCATTGTTGTTTTGTATTATGACTTTATTTATAAAATGGAATTCTCATATCAACATTTGTTCAATCTCATCACATTTCGCATGAGTAGCTAAATTTTCGAATGGGTTGAGAAGCACTTAGCTAGCATGACTTAAGATCTTCACTTTATGCGATCATCTTATCTTATGTATGTGTCCTTCGCCCTTTAGAGATACTTGAGACAGTAGTCTAAAGAAAGAACCTAGACTTGAGAGAGTCAAGTTAGAATGTAGGATTGAGGGAGTCAGATTAGAAAAGCATAAGCAAGAGATAGAGACTTAGAGATAAGTTCTGTTTGCTATTATGCATCGCACGCACTGTAGAAGTAGGATATGATAGTATGCGGTCACTTTTGTGTATGTGTGTATCATTCATCATCGCATAGACAAGAATAGAGGCTTAGAATTACCATCGACATTATCATATACATTGCATGTGTCCTAGAAATAGGAACTATGGCATTTGCATTGAGAAATGACATGTTGTTGTGTGTGTGTAGCACGATCGTATAACTTGAACGCAATCTTAGGAAGTGTTAGCTAAATCCCTTCTCAACCCGTTCCCCGCATACTTATTGTAACTTTCGCTGTCATCAACTATTTACTCAATTCTGTCGCATCGAATTTATACTTAAACAAAATACCAACCAAACTTCTTTGTTTTTCCACCGCAAAGGAATCAAAATTTACCAACGCATAGTATCTCAATAGTCCCTGTGTTCGACCCTGGACTTACCAAGAAACCTAGTAAGGCTTATACTTGGATTTTACTAGGAAAACTTGCATGTGTAACGCATAATTCACCACTGTAATTTTATACCATTATTTCATCACATTCACAACGCATCAAGTTTTTGGCGCCGTTGCCGGGGACTATGGCAGTACATATTGCGCTAACAGTAACTTTTGATTTTCTTTGCAGCTTTCAACCTCTGTGCACTTCCTCTTCTTTGGTAAGGGAAGAAGTGGGTGTCGTATGAGTGAAGGACATGTTATTGAGCCCAACTATGACCCAGAGATTGAAAGAACGTTCCGAAGATGAAGAAGAAACAACCGCCGACAACAACAAGAGAGAAATCCCAACATGGCGGAGCAACCGAAAGACAGAGCAGCAAATGCGAACAACATCATGGAAAACCCCATTCTCCTAACGAACAACCGCAATAAACCCATTAGGGACTATGCGTCACCCAACCTCTATGATTTCTACCAAAGAATCATGAGGCCAGCCCCTAGACGGATGGAGGTTTGAAATGAAATCGGTTATGTTGCAGATGATTCAAACGGCCAAACAGTTTGGTGGAAGGCGTGGCAAGGATTCGTACGTCCATCTCCGAAGTTGTATTGAAATTTGCAATACTTTTGTGTTCCCAAACATCTCAGCTGAGGAAGTTCGACTAACGTTGTTCCTATTTTCATTATGCGACCAAGCAAGGAAATGGGCCTATTCTCTCGAACCAGGGGACATAACATCTTGAGAACAAGTAGTAGAGAAGTCCATGAAGAAGTACTTCCCCCTGAAAGAGAACGCAAGAAGGAGGAAGTTGATTACAAATTTTGAATGGGATATTGACGAATTGCTCAGTGATGCCTGGGTGAAGTTTAAGAGATTGGTGCGAGATTGTTTGCACAATGGCTTACTTGACTGTCTCCAAATGGAAATCTTTTATCACGGTTTGAAGCCTCATCGTAGATGGCTGCCAATGTGGCAACAGCCGGAGGTCTTCTTGAATAAACGTATGACGAGGCTAAAAATATCCTTGATCGCATTTCAAAGAATCACGAAGATTGGAGGTAAAGCAATCAACGATTAAAAATCCGAGAAGGTAACGTAAACAATGAGGCCATCACATCCCTACAAACTCAAATGAATGAGATGATGAATCTGATACAGGGAATCACAATCAATAGCCCATAAATGCATAAAGGGCAGGTCAACGTAATCGCTCAAGCGAACACGAGTTGTGTCACCTGTGGAGAAGCACATCCGATTGAAGAATGCCCAAGGAATCCATAGTCAATATGCTTCATAAAGAATAACCCTTTCTCTGATACATACAACCCCGGGTGGAGAAACCACCCCAACTTCACGTGGAAAAATCAACAACAGAGCAATCAACCTATGGTGCAAAAGGAAGGGCCGCCATGATTTTTCCCGCGAATGAACGGTCTAACTCAAAATCAAGCCAACAGCTCACAAGCGCCACCATCTTCTTCCCTAGAGAGCCTATTAAAGTAGTACATAGAAAAAAACGAGACAGTGCTCCAGAATCAGGCGACTTCAATCTGCAATATCGAAGTCCAAATAAGATAGATTGCGGGCGAGCTGAAAAACAAACCGCAAGGGGCATTGCCGAGCTCAACTGAGCTCCCTCGCAGTCTCCTTGCTAAGTGAAAAAATGATAGCGGAAGAAGGGGAAGATCCCACCAGGACCAACTCGAATGCGGTGAAACCCAAGAACCCATTGACATATGATTTAGAAGAGCCCGAGAAGATGAACCTAGAAGTTGCGTCCATCTTCAAGCCTCTAGAACACAAAACAGAAGAAGTACAACTACCACCATTCCTGCAAAGATTGAAAAGAAATAGAATGATGAAGAAAAGATCACTAAAGTGGCAGTAACACAAATGTTAAATACTATGATCCCACCAATGATGTGTGACCTAGGAAGCTTCACGGCACCTTACTCAATTGGAGGGGTCTACATTGGTCAAGCACTTTGAGATCTTGGGGCGAGTATAAATTTAATGCCACTATCAGTTTTCAAACAATTGAATGTAGGAAAACTAGCGCCCATGTCGAAGACTCTTCTGCTTGTGGACAGATCCCGAGTACACCCCGAGGGAGAGTTGAAGGATGTCGTGGTCTCATTGACAAATTCATTTTATCGGCAGACTTCATCATTCTGGATCATAAAGCGGACGAAGATGCGCCCATCATATCGGGACGACCATTTCTGTCGACCGGTCGTGCTCAAATTGATGTACACAAGGGAGAATTCGTGATGAACGTTGATGGGAAGAAGCTCCGAATTGAGACAATCAAGTTCCCAGCAGATCGAGAAAAGAAGAGAAAACCTCCATGGACGTAAAGAGCCCAGGTTGAAAAGAAAGGAACAAGCGATGCGCTCAAATTGATGTACACAAGGGAGAAATCGTGATGAACGTTAATGGGAAAAAGCTCCGGATTGAGGCAATCAAGTTCCCAGCAGATCGAGAAAAGAAGAGAAAACCTCCATGGACGTAAAGAGCCCAGGTTGAAAAGAAAGGAACAAGCGATGCGTTGATATGCGAAAAACTCATCAAGGACGCAATAATTTTTTTTTTTGAAGTATCCTTTTATATCTTTATTTCAGGAACTCACTCTATTTTATATATCCTTTTTATACCACTATTCAAAAAAAAAAAAAAAAAAAAAAATCAATCAACTCTGTCTTTCATATGTTTGACCCTCTCGATTCTTTTAGCAACGATCGTGGTACACGATTGCGGAGGAGCTACGCGATAACAGAAAAACATGACCGGTTCGTTCAACCCATCGCAATCGAAGAAATCAGCTCTCAGAAAAGAATGATGTGATCACAGATGATGCGAGCAATAGAGCAAATTTGGGGGCTATATCTTTCTTTGACTTTGTTTATTCGAAATTTGCATTATCGCATCTCATTTTTAACATCAATAATTTTATCATCGCATCATCTTTAGCTGGCGCAATCATTAAATATTGATTACTTTAGTTAGTCACCGCATTTTTTTTCTGCACCAATTATGATTTCAATGATGATACGCATGCCTCTATTTCTCATCGCATGTACTAGAATCAACTTAAATTTAGGACAGTCAATTCATGAAATATTTCTAGCAGTTAGAGGTCCACTAGCTTTCTTTCAGACTGATATTTACAAAACTTCCTCAGAGCATCGCATGAATTATTTCAGTCTATCAGTAATGAGGATATTGCTGCATTTAAATTTGGCGGTGCCGGTATTTATTTTCAAACGTGCTACTTTTAGACATTCAAAAAAAAAAAAAAACAAAAAAAATCATAAGGTTGAGATTGGATCCTACTCGTAGTTGGATGTATGCATGACAACAGTGGGGGCAAGCCAAAACGAAGGTAGAAATCGTGGTCAATGCATAAATCAAGTGATCGCAACTCCGATGCCAAAGGAGCATGAGTTTAGATTGAGAATGAGCACCTTGTTCGTAGTTGGATGCTCGCATGACACCCGTGGGGGCAAGCCAAAACGAAGGCTAGGCACTTGGATCAATGCAAGGTCACAAAAAGAATATCTAAACTGCACAAGAATAATAATCATTTGGAAACACCCCGGTTGAAAAAAAAAAGTTTGAAATAAATCATGCGATGTCCTGGAAATACTTAAAGACTTTTTGAAGGTTAAACTTGCGGTCCCTAAGTTTTAGAAATATTTTATGAAGAAATTGGGATAGAAATTAAGGACATTTTGGTTCATAAAATTTGAATAAGGCACCTCGAGAAATCTAGGTAAGGAAAAGGCGGTTGACGCTCTAAAGAAAAACTTTAGTTTATGCTTGAGGACAAGCATTGTTTTAAATATGGGGGTGTGATCGGGCATAAATGCACGTTATTACAGCACAAAGATGTAATACAATATGGGTATGCAACGTTAAAAATATATCAAATCATGTCCAAAAGTGTTAAACTAAGAATATTGCGATCGCATGCGCCTATTGCATAAAAGCAGCTAATTTACTTATTTTATGCAGGAGAAATTTGTTGGCGCAAAGCAAATTGCAATCCAAGGAATTTGATGAACGCGTGCATTAAAAGATTGCGACTGCAAAGCCATGCGATCATATGCGCTCACAAGAATCTGTTCAAGAAGGTGGTTGTATAAAGACGACACATCAAGGTGAAAGCTTAATGAATCTTGATGGGACAGAAAGCTGTTGACGATTGAATCCGAATTTAGCTGATAAGCCGTTAACGACACACTGTAGCAAGTATACTCAACTTTTTGGTGACCATTAATCGGCACATCAGACAAAAGATTAATGACCGCCCATCATTGCAATCATTTGAGAGAAAAGCTTCTTCACCTTGAGCTCTATAAATACCGAAGGCCACCATCGTTAAACGATTTCGAGAAAGTTAGAGTTCGTTCGAGTTATGCACAGTTTTCCATATACTTAGAACATAGAATATACAATTAGTTAGTCGTTAATCTGCAGTTGTTCATATACTTAGAAGATGGAAGCGAGCGAAGAGAAGAATACGCAGAGAAATCATTCCAAATTAGCTCGAAAGACTGCCGAGGAGCGTTGTAAAAGGAGAGAGGGCCAACGCTTGAGAAAGCAAGAACATTCTTCTGGACAGAATAGAGTAAACGACAGTGTAAGAGCCTCGAAAAGCAATACATTGCTACCGAGCTCTTTATCCCTAATTTCCATTGTTCTTTTGTATTCTGACTTTATTTATAAAATGATATTCTCATCTCAACATCTGTTCAATCTCTTCACATTTCGCATGAGTAGCTAAATTTTTGAATGGGTTGAGAAGCACTTAGCTAGCATGACCTAAGATCTTCACCTTATGCGATCATCTTGTCTTACGTATGCCTCCTTCACCCTTTAGAGATACTTGAGAGAGTAGTATAAAGAAAGAACCTAGACTTGAGAGAGTCAGGTTAGAATCTAGGCTTGAAAGAGTCAGATTAGAACCGCATATGAAAGAGATAGAGACTTAGAGATAAGTTCTGTTTGCTATTATGCATCGCATGCACCCTAGAAATAGGATATGATAGTATGCGGTCACTTTGTGTATGTGTATCATTAAACATCGCATAGACAAGAATAGAGGCTTAGACATAAGTCCCATCGACATTATCATATACATCGCATGCGTCATAGAAATAGGAACTATGGCATATGCATTGAGAAATGACATATTGTTGTGTATGTGTAGCATGATCGCATAACTTGAATGCAAACTTATAAAGTGTTAACTAAATCCCTTCTCAACCCATTCCCCGCATACTCATTGTGACTTTCGTTGTCATCAACTATTTACTCAATTCTATCGCATAGAATTTATACTTAAACAAAATACCAACCAAACTTATTTGTTTTGCTACCACAAAGGAATAAAAATTTACCAATGCATAGTATCTCAGTAGTCCCTGTGTTCGACCCTGGACTTACCAAGAAACCTAGTAAGGTTTATACTTGGATTTTACTAGGAAAACTTGCATGTGCAACGCATAATTCACCACCGCAATTTCATACCATTATTTCATCACATTCACAATGCATCAATCGTCGACTCAAACCTACCATTTTGGGGATTCGTCTGATTGAGGAGCTAGGAACTTAGCTACACAAGATGGAATTCACTCCTTCCTCGAAGCAGGGATAAGTAGATAGATTGCTCGCTTAAGGGTTGATTTTGGAGCTTGAACGATGTGGTGCCACACACCTTCTCATTGGCCGAGAGGTGTTCACTCATAGTAGGACTATGATCTATCGTTCATTAGACGGATCAGTGGTACTTAAGGAGTTAGATGTAAGTGTAGGGGCAAAATAACAAATTGGCCTAGTTGTACTTAGGAGCATCGTGAATAAAGAGTTTAGTTAGCTATTCATGTATGGTTGGAGCTTCAAGCTACAGGTCCATAAGGTCCCCTTGGTAGCTCACTAGATTCAAGTTCAGAATCAGTTTTTGGGTAAGTTTGAAGTGTTCAAATTGACAAGAGGGAGTTGGATTATATATGATATGATTAAACTGATTCAGTTATATATGATATAGTTGACATAATGTATGAGATACATTCATTGGAGGAAAATGATATAAATATGATTTATATCAAATAAAGGATAAAAGGACTATGGTTTAAATGTTACATATGATGTGATATTAAAACTCTAGGTTATAAATATAATATGATAAGTTAGTTATTGTATTTATTTATAACTAAAAAGATTATGAGATAATTGTAGGCGGTTTCTCCTTTAATCGTGCGTGAAGTGGGACGTTTTATCCAGTTTTTATAACTAAAGGATAAAATGAAAAATATTTTCATTTTGTATGGATCGTTTCATGAAGTACACAGCCAATCGTTTAGCTCATGAGTGTATGACAGCCTTCCAAGTTATTGACTAAAAGATCGTGTACACGCGCCATTATCTAAACGATCCTATAGCTTTTTACTAAACGATCATGTACCTGTTGAAATTTTACTAAATGATCAAGTACAAAGTCTATACGATAGACACTATACTCTCCCACTTGCTTAGTCGTTGAGTTCGATCGTTGTTTCCTCCAAACCTCTACCAAGTCAAACAGAGCCAACACCTCCTAGATTCTCACTCCGAGAATGCCAAGGTTGCTAATTGGTGGTGTCCAAGAGGTTACTGGTTCGTGGAGAACATGTTTGTGCTTGACTGTATCCACTAGATGATTGGGTTGGTGTTCTAAGCGATAACGAGAGGTTGCTATTCCAGACTCCATGAGAGCGAGAGAAAGTTGGAAGAAACGTTCTTCAAAGGTATGTCTCTCATTACTTTTGTATTCATTTATGAAAGCATGCAGTAATTTGCTTTGAAATGCATAACTAGTTTGTATGTTTGTGAATGCTTGTAATTCTATCACAATGAATTTGGAACGATCTTGCTTCCGCTCATAGGTGTCGACAGAGACCTCGATGAAGTTCCAGCTGGATGTTATGACTTTCCAGCAAGAGGCCAAGAAAATTTAGTAAGATAATTCCTTGTTCTAAAAAGAGAAAAGGACGGAAATGTAGAGCCTGACAAACTAGATCACTCAGTTGTTTACTATAGTAAAAAAAAACTTAACATTCAGAATGGTAAGCTCCAAGCCTAGCCTGAGCCCAGGTAAGGAATGTTATTGTAGTAACTACAATAAGTTCCTCTAAGTTTATGACTTGTATGACAAAATAGAAGTTTAAATAAGTGTTTGGTTTTGAGGAAGAAGGATGTAAACCCCATCACCGACGAGCTCCCAACAAGTTAGTACTGATACCTTAAAACAATCTGATTTTCATGCATATATTCCTGTTGCTCCCTTTTCAAGCACATTTCTCGAGTCTGAGATAAATCAGGATAAGAATGAAGACATGATTGAAACCCTTAGATTGGTTTAGGCTAGCTCCCTGATGCGTAGATTTATGATGCGATGGTGTAAGTATGCGATGATGTGTGTTATGCAATGATCATGCAAGTTTTCCTAACAAAACCTAAGTATAAGTCTTCTTAGATTCTTGGTGAGTCCAGGGTCGAACATAGAGACTACTAAATAGATATGCAACAAACTCTATGATTCTATTGCGGTGATGAAAAAGAAATAGATGGTATTTTAATTTAGACTTTCCTATGCAATGGAGTTGAACGCAGAGTGATGCAAGCATAAAGTTATAACAAGTATGTGATGAAGGGATTAAGAAGGGATTTAGCTAACGTTTCTCAAGCTTGTGTACGAATTATGCGGTCATGCTATACACAAATATTAGTACTACATTTCTCAATGCAAAATGCCACATTTCCTATTTCTAGGATGCATGCGATGTGTATGCGAAACAACAAATAGAACTTATTTCTAAGTTTTTACTCTTGCTTATGCGATCTAATCCGACTCTCTCGAGCCTAGATTCTATCTTTAGACTACTCTCTCAAGTACGTCCAAATTATGAATGACGCATACATAAGACAAGATGATCACATAAAATGCATAGCTTAGGTCATGCTAGCTAAGTACTTCTCAACCCATTCAGAAAGTCAGTTATTCATGCATGGTGTGGAGAGATTGAACATAAATCGAAATGAAGTTTCCATTTTTTGCAAATGAAGTGTTGAGTACAAAATAATAAAATGGATTGAGAAATAATAAGCAAGGTAAGGAATGTCTTACTTCCCGTGGCCTTTTACAGTGCTCTTTATCACTCCAACTTTGTTATAGTTGTGGATTCTTGCTCTCACAAGAGTTGGACTTCTCTCCTTTGTATTGTTTTCTGGCAGTCTCTCGACCTGTCCGGAAAGCGATTTCTCTCGGCTTCGCCTCGTCTCCTTGCTCTCTCCGTCCTCTATGTATATGTATATGTATGTGGTGAATATATCAATCCCCCTCTCTCTCTAGTGGCATTCGATATTTATAGATTTCAAAGTGAAACAGTTTTCTTACTAATGATTGCAATGATGGGCGGCATTAATTTCCCTACTCTATTGCGTCGTTTAAAAGTCACCGAAAATTCAATGTACTTGCAACAATATGGTTTTTAACCGCTTGTCAACTGAATTCAAAATCGACAGTTATTAGCTTTACGTCCCATCATGATTTATTATGTTGTCGCCTTGATGCAAGTCTTTATGCGATCACTTTTTAAGAAACTTCTTACAGTTGCATGACTTATGATCGCAACTTCAAGTGCGCTTTCGTATTGTGCCCTTGGATCACAATTTCATATGCGCCATCTCATTGTACCTGCACAGAATAGACAAATTAAGTGCTTTTATGCGATGAGCATTAGCGATCGCAATTCCTTTCAGTTTGGCGCTTTCAGACAGGATATTGCCTATTTTACCATCGCTTTCTCTCATTGTTTAACTAATTTGAACTGTAATAACTTGTATTTCTACCAGTTATCACTCCCCATAGAAGAAAGAGATATATTAGGTCAAGAAGGAGGAATGGTTGAAGGCCCCGTGAAATGCACCTAAAATTAGCATTATTTGTCTTTTATTAAGAGTCATTTTTATTTAATACACGTGCAATGCACATTAAATCTTGTTGTTTTCATTAAAATTTTCAAAATATATTAGTTTTTTTACCATGTAATAAATAAATGATATATGTGTTTGTTTTAAATTGTAATTATTAAAATATTTAAAGGTTAGATAATATAACAATTTCAATTGTTTCTGAATAGACCATCACATTATTGTAATGAGATTTAATATTTCGCCGACTCTTTGCTTAACTTACATCATATATGGACCATCAAAAGTTTTTCCTTTGTTAATTACAATAGCAATTCCGTTATGCACGAACTTGCTATACATGCCGTAGACATTGAGTGATATCAATTTTTTTGAAAGATAACCTACCACGGGTGGATTCCCTTCTAAAAAGTTTATCCTTGTTTTTTCTAACTTGTTGTTTCTTGATTGCTTTTGTCAACAACAATATTGGTAATAATGTAAGAATTTTTATTTAATATTTTCATATTATCATTAATTCCATACAAAAGTTCTTATACAGTATTAGAATAACTCATAACTAAGTTATCAAATAAATATATTAATATTTTGATATTTTAATATAATGCAACAATTTTTATTTTAATATTATCACATATTTGACGTTATAGTCACTCTCATACATAAAAGGAATATGTATCGTCATATATATGAAATCTTATAGTTTTAATTCAAAGTAATTAAAGAGTGATAGTTTTTGTTTTAAGAGTATTTATGTCATAGATGCATATAATTTAAACCTTGTTTTCATAAAAGATATTATGGATTACATTTAAATTGTAAAAAAAAAAAAAAAAACCATTCATGACTCTTTTCTTCCATAGATTATGAAATCTTAAATTCACAATTTTTTTTACTTAAAAAAAAAGTTTTTCCTTGTTATTTTTATAAAATAAGTTTTGTTTCTTTAAACATTTTTAAAAGGTTCCTCAAAACTTTTTTTTTTTGTTTGGAAAGGTAGTCTTATTTATCTGTATTACTAGATGTAAGAATAATTGAGATAGATTTTTTTCAAATATTTTGTTGATTTATGAATTATGAAGAAAATCATTATTATTAAAAAAATTACAACAACCTTTTATATTTAAAATATTAAAATAGGTACGTCATTTATAATTTTTAAAGTAAAATATTAACCCTTTTTTCGCCACTAATCTGATTCTAATTTTAATATTTATGTCAATATTTTAAGCAAAACATTAAACACTTATTTTTGCTGCAAATCCTAAAATTTTCAATTTCAATATCTATGTCAATATTTTATGGTCATGAAAAAAATCCCATTATTTATCGTTATTACTTTTACATGAATCTTCTTATTTTCAACATATAATAGTTTATTCTATTTCATTCATTAATTCAAGAGAGGTTAACAGAGAGTTTTAACCTACCTTGTATTAGTAATATTCATAAATTTATGATGTGATAAAAAATACAAGAAAAATTAAGACCAACTTTTATATAATATCTCACTAATATTCTCCCGATATCTCCCTTCCCTAATTTTCTCAAATTGAACTCCTCTCCCCAATTTCTTCAACATTCAGGAAATAAAATCCCCTCGTGTGGATTTAGGCAAAGTAAAGTAGGCTAAAGGAGTAGTTACATTTTTCTTTTTAATATAAGCTAAAAGAGTAGTTACATTTTTCTTTTTAATATTCTCAAACTTTCCTCCATATCTTTTTATTCCCTCATTTTCTAAATTTAATATTCTTCTGATTTTTTCACTATTATCATATCACGTTCTTCTCGATCAAAATAGAGAATACATTTTTTCATTTTAGAAAAAAAATATTAAGAATATTCTCAACTCCTCCTTCATATCATCCTCTTCTCTAAATTTCACAAGTTAATCTCATCTCTCAAATTTTCTCATAATCGTCACGTTTTTCTCCATCAAAATAAAGCTCTTACTTTAAATTAAATTCTAAAATTAAACCCCAATCTGAATCAAAAGAAAATAAGCCTATCAAGGATGACTTTTATACATATATATATTGCTTGGTAATGCTTTTGTTAGTGATGCTGAAAAAAAAAAAGTAGGGAAGAAAACACATACAATAATACACGAAAAAAACTATGAAACAAAAAATTAGACAAAAGAAAGAAGAAGAGGAACAAAGTGTTCACAAACAAATGTAAATCCTATGAATCCCGAATCCTAATTTCTCTACTTGAGTATGTTCCCTATTGAGACTAGTGTGGTGAGTAGGTTGATATGGAAACTAGTGTGGAATGGTAGAGAAAAGGGTGGAAATTAGAAGAAAAGAAGGAATTTAGAAGCTTGGCTTTTGGGGAAAATTTTGAAAAATTTGGCTAAGTATAAAACTTGTGATAGATGCGTTGGAAGGGTGGTTATGGATTCGTTGGTGGTGGTATGCGGCTGAACGAAGGAAAGTGAAGTGATGCATTGGAAGGTTGGATGGCAAAAAGGCAGGCGAGGACGTGGGCAAGGCATACGTTGGAAGGGTGGATGCGTCGATGCACAGCACCCTGCCAAGCGCCCAGCCCATGTGTCGAGCGTCCATGCCAAGCGCCTCTGTCAAGCGCCCAGCCCATGCGTCGAGCACCCATGCCAAGTGCCTTTGCCAAGCGCCCAGTCCATGCATTGAGCACCCCTGCCAAGCGTCGAGCGTCCATGCATCGAGCACCCTGCCAAGCGCCCATGTGGCCGAGAAAGCGCTGTGAGCGATGCCCAGCGCCTATGCCACATGCCCATGCATCGGTGACCAGTGCTTATGCCAAGCGCCATGTGCCCATGCCGAGCGAGCCTTGTGGTGATGCCTAACGAGTGATGCGTCGAGGACGAGCGACCATCCTATGCGTTGGTGGTGGCTGGCTCTTGTGATGGTTAAGGCTTTCGGTGACTAAGTTCGGTTGTGATGGTGGTGAGTTGGAAAACCAGGTGGAACAAAGGGTTGCTATGCATTGATGGCACTATGCGTTGAACATCCAAGGGTTGTGGACGCATATGAAAGATGAGCTCACATAGAGGATGTCATCAAACATGTGTCTGCTTAGGAGGAAACCTTAAGCCTTAAGCAAATGAGGTGGTTGCATAAGAGGACATGAAAATTGAGCCCCATGCGTTGGCTATGTAGGAGAAAGACACTTAGATGGCGTTGATTGAAACATTGCATTGATATTGTGAGGAGGAAACACTTGAACATGCAGCCAAGTAGGAGATGTCGACCTTGGAGAGTGTTTGGACACCTATAAATAGGGCCAAGGATTTCTTTTTCAAATCACAATTCAAAAAGACATTAAAAAGAGTGGGAAAGTTGAGTAAACATTGCATTGAGAGCAAAATCCATGCGTTGATCATAGAGCTTCAAAGAGGACGTAGTGGACAGTGAAGTCTGGAAAACAACATCAATTTGGGACGAGAGTTCTCCCAATATACTCCTGCATTTGGAGTGATTTTAAAGTCATTTGAAAGTTCTGAAAGTCTAGTTTTTAGTATAGGGCTGCCGAAGAAAACACTCTAAAGGATTGGGCTGGAAACTGAGAAGAAGGTAGAAGGGTCAGGCTGTCGGATAAGCTTAGGCCAATCTTGAAGATTTTGTGATTCCGGTCAAACCACGAGGAGTTCTAAGCCCATATTTTAGGATAAGCTTTCTGAGATATTTTAGAACATTTTTGTAGACCTAGAACTATGAGTAATCTGAGTTGAAAATTGAATCTGGATTCTAGGGGTGAAAAAGGGAGCCCGAGGTAAACAAGGAACTTTTAGAGAGAAAGGTTCCTAAGCGATCGAGGTGAGTGACTAAAATGTTTGACTAAAAACTTTGACTAAATATTTACAATATTTTAAAGAAAGCATGTTTTAAAGAAGATTATTCTCGTGCCAGTTAGTTTTACAAAGTAATTTCCAAGCAAACCATGAGTTATGTTTTAAACGCATGCATGTGTGGGAAGTTTGTTGAAAAGCAATTTATATGTGTTAAATATACCAAGCATGCATTAGTATCTTTAAAGCCATGTTTTTATATGTGTTATACTTTACATGCTTTAAAGAAAAAGTCATTTATGATTAGTTTTACTTAAAACGCGATACCGAAGGACATTTGAGAAGGTATCTAATCAACTTGGTATTGAAGGACGTTTGAGAAGGTACCAAACCAACTTGATACCGAAGGAAATTTGAGAAGGTATCCTAGCAGCTCGATATTGAAGGACATTTGAGAAGGTATCTGAATAGAAGTACCTAAGGTATGATAGTACTTTGTATAGCCATGTGCACGTAGGTAGTTAGAGTCAGAGATTGAGCAAAAGGGTTCTCTCTTGACTAGCAGTTGGTGTTGGGATTATTTTTAACCACAATAGGGTTATTCTCAACTGAGAAACAGTTTTACTGTTTTATGATTTAAACAACTTTATATGTTTTATGCTTGGAAAATATTTATACTACAGTACAAAGTTACTGTAGAAGTTTATATTTCAGTTTAAACCCTCTATTGAGACTTTTTCATGAGAATCAATTATCTTTCTTAAGTCACTCACTGAACTAACAAGCTCACCCTATTTTCAAATGTTTTCCTTTCCCCCAGGTAGCAGTCAAATCCTTAGAAGATAGCTCTGCACCTGCTCTGCTACTAAAGGATAAAGATATTGTAACCGATCGGTTTAGGTGGTTACTGTAAATATTGTACACATATTATAGTTGTTCATATAGGGACTAGGGTTTTTGGGCTTTGGGACTTGTGAATCTAGTGTTGTAATTACTCTAAACATGTTATGTTTCTGAATTAATAAATTTTTGGCTTAAAGACATTCCGCTGTATATGAGTTATTAGTATCAGAGTTATTCTGCAAGAGTTATTAGGCAGTAAGTGTCAACCAAAAGGGTTGATAACTGCTGCAGTCACACCCTTCCTAAGCTAAGAGGGTGGTTTGGGGCAGGGTGTGACAAATCCAAATTAAAAATAATTCAAAATTTTCCAAAAAAATGTTGAATTCATAAGTGATGAATTGAAGTAAATACAAAAGGACTTTCATTTTTTTTTTTGTTTGATAATGATTGTTGCGAGATAGTGGGAAAAATGTAGGGAAAAAACATATACAATAATAAATAAATAAATAAAACAACAACAAAAAAGAAGAAGAAGAGCATATTGTTCACAAACAAAAATAAATAAATGAAAAGAAGAATATCAAAATTTCCTACAAAGAAAATAAATGTAGAAAAACAAAGGTAGGATGATGGTTACTTTTTTTGTAGAAGCAGTAAATTGCATAGAAGAAAAAGATAAATCGTCCTTTCATATAGAAAGGTGTTTGATAAGTTGTCTCATTTGTAGAGAGGTGTTTTAGGTAAAGAGTATCATTCATGTAAAGAGAAGATGTTATACGAACTACAAATGAGGGTATAATAGGAATATATTTAAAAACCAATGGCAAAATAGGAAGATGAAAATTCTCCTACTTACCCTTTTTTTAATATAGTACAGATTTAATGTGTTTGCTAGTGATTTCCAAGAATTATCATGGAAATGAGTGTTTGAAGTCTAAAAGAACCAAACCAAGCTAAATCTACAAGAAAATGGAAGAAAAACAAGAAGAACTTTAAAAAAGGGCAATGTCGGTGCTGCACTTTGAGCTTTTTCCCGAAAGGAGAATTTTCACACCCACTATATAATGTCGTAGTGCAAACAACCATCATGGATCTATATGAGTTTCGTTGCACCTTATCGAAGCATAGCACGACATTACGACAAGGGATGCATGCGGGGGGCCAGAAACAGACAGCGCCATGATGCTATCCTAGAGTGCTGTGATGTCAACTTTCCTTTTTTTCAAGAATTTTGCAATTTTGAAAATTTTCCTCTATAAATTCTAGAGTTTTTCAGTAGCCTCCAAACAAAATTAAAGAGAAAATTAGAGCCCTAAAAGTGTAAGGAAGCTACAAAATTAGAGAGTATGAGAGAATTAATTTGGAGACCATTCGAGATTATGAGGTGTTGGTCGAGGCAAGATTGATGAAATCCAAGGATCGGGGAACACTGCAATAGTAGAGTTTTCTTATTCTTTTACTATTTTTACTTTTTCATTTTATTGAATTTGTATGAAGGTATGTATTTGACAATCATGAGTGACTAGACTTCTTAGTTCTAGGGTATTGATGAATTTTATTATGAAATTGAATTGATGCACTGAAACTTTATGGAAAGTTGTGTTGAATGTCTTTCAAATATTATTGTGCTTTATTACATCGATTGATCATAGATGTATATTGGATTGAATGTTCAGTTGAGAGATTGCATGTTTATCAGATCTATAGTATTGAATCATTATCTAATCTTTCATATGAATAGTTAAGTTCATAGTGAAATTTGATTACGACAAATCATAATGCCATGTGTCTTACTTTGGCTTCAAGAAGTTAGTCATCAACTAAGATTGCATGAGAAAAGTTTACTATTTAACAATAATAAGCTGGATCATAGTTTTTAGACGTAGATATCTCATTCTCACAAGTTCCATTCAACCATTGCATGATTTAATAAAGTAATAAATGAATTTGATGTTGGATTTAGTGTTCTCTTGTGAATCTTGTAGTTTGTAATTTGTAAATAAAAAATATTTTTTAATAAAATAAAAGTATTTTATTCAACATTTAGATTGTATTAACTCAATCTGCTAAACTGTGATCCAAGGTTATTAATGTAGCTTGAACGATATGTGGTAGACATACAAGGATCACGTTCAAGTAATAGCCTAAACAGTCTGTAGTATATAGATAAGGTTAGTTGCCTTGTCCTACTGACACTGCGGATACCGCCAACTTTGTAAGTGTTATAAGAGTTGTAAGAATCACGAATGATGTGATCCATATCGTTCATGTGGAGACATGTGAGTAGAGATATCCTGTATAAGGAGTTTGTATAAGACCGGACTGCGTAATGATTGGTTTTTCTTTATAACGTCGTTACTTGAAGAGACTAACATTTCACCAAGATGGCCACAGGTGACTTGACCTTAATCCTGAGTGGGTCGTGAACTTCTGTCTATGAGGATAATCCTTTAATTTGTATGTGTGAGAGTGGCCAGTTTCACCAACTCAATAGGCCTATCATTTTGGGGATTTTTCTGAGTGGGGAGCTGGGAACACAACTATATAAAATGGAATTCACTTCTTCTATGTTTAAGGAAACTAGATGAATTACTCACTTAATAGCTGATTTCTGGTCTTGAACAATGAAAACCCACCCTTTCACTCGCCTGAGAGGGGTTGGTTTATAGTTGGACTATAAATTGTCTGTTCATTAGAGGGATTAATGATACTTAAGTCGCTAGATGTAACTATAGGGGTAAAACGATAATTTGACCGAACTATAGTTATGAACAATTCATGAAGGGTCGACTTATTGTTGATTGATTATATCAGTAGACACATAAATATATCTATAGTGCGAAGAATGCAGCTATCAGTCTTGAAGGAAATCTAAACATGAGGATTTCCATGAGCAGCGGAAGAGATCGTTCCAAATAGAAATTACAGGTCATGCATAAATATAAATTACAGCATGCTAAATGATGATACAAGGGATGGAAGATCCATACCTTTGAAGAACCATTCTTCAAGAATCCCTCGCCCAGTCTTCAAGCATCCAAGAACAGCACTTGAACACAACAACCGATACAACCAACAAACCTTAACATAATGAACGGACGGATGCTCCTCGAACCCAATCAAGTCCAACTCGATTCACGAACTGAGTAAGACACTACAACAAGTGTTACCTTGGAATTCTCGGTGTGCGAATCTAAGAGTTGTGGGCTTTGTATGATCTTGGCTTGAGGAAGAGACTAGAGGTTTACAATCGAGTAGACGATCGAGCTAGTGGGAGATAAGAACACAGTTTATCGTTTAGACGATGTGCTCGATTGTTTAGTAAATGGCAACCTATCGTATAGACTTAGCCAGTCGATCATGTAGCAACGATCAGTTGAATGACTATTGTATAGTCAACTCTACACAATTGTTTAGTCTCTGTCAACGCTATCACTTAGTGAAACTCTTTCACTTGATAGCTTGTCTCTGTGAGAACTTTTTTAATGAGGCAACTTTTAAATTTAGGAAAAGAATTTTCCTTTTATCTCACGGTTACCATAAACTTCCAATAACCTCCCACTCAATCGGTTATTTGTGAAAAAAATTAATTATTATATAATTAATATATTATATATAAATATGATAACCAACTTACCATATTATATTTATAACCTATAGTTTTAATATTTCATCTCATGAAACATACAAACCATAGTTCTTTTTCAATTTTATGGTACTTAATGTAAATCATATTTACATTAATTCATCTATTTGATGTATCTCATACATCATACCAATTATATAATATATAATTGAATTTTCCCTTGTTAATTTAAACAATAATGAACCCCAAAATCTGATTCTCAACTTGAATCCATTAAGCTACTAAGGGGACATTATGGACCTGTAGCTTGAAGCTCCAACGGTACGTGAATAATTGACTAAACTCTTTAGTCACGGGGTCCACCATCCCTTAACTGTCGGGTACTTCACTAAAGACGACAGTTGCACTCTTCTCACTACAGATATATTTTTATGTCCAAATCAACCAATCAATAGTGCAATAACCCTTCACAAATCGATCGTAAGTACTCTAGGCCAATTTACAATTTTGCCCCTATAATTACATCTAACATCTTAAGTACCACTAATTCCTCTAATGAATAATAAGTCATAGTCTTACTATGACTGGATCTTCTCTTCCAAAGAGAGGATGTGGCCACTATGTTCAACACTCGAAATCAGCCCTTAAGGGAGCAATCTATCTACTTACCCCTGCTTTAGGGAAAGAGTGGATTTCGTCTTGTGTAACTGAGTTCTCAGCTCTCTAATTAGACAAATTCCTAAAAAGGTAGGCTTGTTGAGTTGGCAATCTGGCCACTCTCACCCACACTAATCAAAGGACCGCCTTCATAGGCAGGAGTTCCCAAAACACTTAGGATTAACATCATGTCACCTATGGTAATTTAAATGAGATGTAAGTCTCAATTATCAACAACGTTATATAAAGGGACTAATCATTTCGTGGTCTGGTCTTATACAAACTCTTTGTATAGGACACCCCTGCTTGCATGTCTCCACATGAATGGTCAAGATCAGACCATTTATAGCACGTCACAACACTTGTAACTATCTACAAAGCAGGTTGTATCCGTAGTGTTACAAGGATAAGGTATCCCTCCTTTATTCTCATACTACAGACCATTTAGGTTATTACTTAAGGCATGATCTACTTGTATATCCCATATACATGCTTAAGTTTACATACAATAACAACGGATCTTGGTTTATTGGATATGAGTAAATGAAAATAAAATAACTCTTATTTCATTAATAACAATATGTACAAAGTTTGAAAACCACGAGACTCCAGGAGAATTAGGACACTAATCCCAAAAATCTCCTACTTGTCCTAATGCCTCAGGAGACTAATGTACAATGCATGAAAAACAATACAATATACAATAAACTAGGGCATACTCTATACCCCAGTATCATCTCCCACTTGCCCTATACAAGTTGTTGTATGTTCCATAGACCCAGACTCTCCATATGACCCTCGAACACTTTAGCCGTGAGAACCTTTGTAAACAGATCAGGAACGTTGTGCTCTGATGCGATCTTCATG
Organism: Benincasa hispida; assembly: GCF_009727055.1. NCBI lineage: Eukaryota > Viridiplantae > Streptophyta > Magnoliopsida > Cucurbitales > Cucurbitaceae > Benincasa > Benincasa hispida. The sequence goes on along the minus strand of NW_024064458.1, from coordinate 710,372 downwards.
ACTATCACATCACCACGATGCATAATCTCAATAATCAAATGATATTTCTGTTCGATATGATTGCCTCTATGATGACTCTGAGGTTCAATTGAATTTTCCATAGCCCCGCTTTATCACAATAGAGAGTGATCGGCAAAGACATATTTGGAACAACTTCCAAATCTGTAAGGAACTTCGTAAGCCAAACAACCTCTTTAGCAGCTACGTATTCACTTCCATAGTGGAGTCCGTGATGCATCCTTGCTTGATGCTTCGCCAAATTACAACCCCTCCATTCATAGTGAACATTAACCCTGATGTCCATTTCCGGGAATCTGTTTCAATTTAAAAGTTAGAGTCTATGTATCCTGTAAGGATCAAATTTTTATCTCCATACACGAGCTTATAGTGCCTCATTCTTCGAAGATACTTAAGGATCGTTTTGACCATCGTTCAGTGATCTAATCCTAGATTGGACTGATAATGACTGACAATCCCTACTGCATAGCAAATGTCAGGTCTAGTACATAACATTGCATACATTAAGCTTTCAACAGCCGAAGCATAGGGAATCTGTCTCATCTCCTCAACCTTTTGAGGTGTCTTAGGACATTTATCCTTAGACAAAACAATTCCATGCCTGAAGGGTAATAAACCCCTCTTGGAGTTCTGCACCTGATCAACATTTGATCAATGTACGATACCTGAGACAAGGCTAACATTTTGTTCTTACGATCTCAAATGATCTAGATCCCTAGAACATAATGCACCTCTCCCAAATCTTTCATTTGGATTTGGGCGGTTAGCCACTTCTTAATGTCACTCAGAAAACCTATATCATTCCCAATGAGTAGGATATCATCCAAACACAGTACCAGGAAAGCTACTGAGCTGTAGATGATTTTCTTGTAAACACAAAACTCATCAACATTTTGATCAAAGCCAAACGATTTGATCGCACTGTCAAATCTAATGTTCCACGATCTAGATGCTTGTTTCAACCCATAAATGGACCTATTAAGCTTGCAAACTCTTTGCTCTTGATCTAGGATAATGAACCCCTCTACTTGAGCCATGTAGATGGTCTCCTCAAGATGACCATTCAGAAAGGAAGTCTTGACGTCCATTTGCCATATCTCATAATAAAAAATTGTGGCTATGGACAGAAGTATCCTGATAGAATTCAACATGATAATAGTTGAGAAAGTATCCTCATTGTCCACTCCCTCAACCTGGGAATAACACTTTGCCACGAGTCTAGCTTTAAAGGTCTGCACCTTTCCATCTGCAATGCATTTTCTTTTGTAGATCCGTTTACACCCTATAGGTACCCCATCAGGTAGATCCACAAGTTCCCAGACGGAATTGAAGTACATAGACTCCATTTCTTGGTTCATGGCTTTAATCCATCCAACTTTGTCAACATCCTCCATTGCTTGCTTATAAGACAATGGATCCTCGACCCCATCATCAGAAATGATGTTTTGGGATTTAGTCAAACCCATGTAGCATTCTGGTGTATTCACAACCCTCCCACTACGTCGAGGCAGACTCAACTCTTGAGATGGTTGACTAGATGAACCGATATCAACAACTCTTGTTGATCTATCGATCGTTCAAAACCTCTTGTTGAATTCTCAGGAGTCTCACTAGAAATCTCATGTAAAACAAGCTTGCTTGGTGGTTTATGATCCCTGATGTGGTCTTCTTCCAAGAAGATAGCGTTTGTCAACACAAACACCCTATTCTCACTTGGATCATAGAAGTATCCACCCCACGTTTCGTTGGGGTAGCCTACAAAGAGGCAAACTTTCGAACGCGGTTCTAACTTCTTTGGGTTAGCCACTGGCAAGTGGGCCGAACATCCCCAACTCTATAAATGACGTAAACTACCTTTTTGACCTTTCCACAACTCAAAAGGTATTTAAGAAATACTTTTCGAGGAAATGTTGTTCAAAATGTATCAAGCAGTCTCCACTGCAAATCCCCAAAATGAGTCTGAAAGATGAACATAACTCATCATAGACCGAACCATGTCCAACAAGGTTCCGTTTCTCCTTTCTGATACACCATTCTATTGAGATGTACCTGGGGCCAAGAGTTGGGATGTTATTCCATGTTCTGTCATATAGTTCTAGAATTTGAGGTCCATATGCTCTCCACCACGAGCAGATCGTAGGCTTTTTATCTTCTTACCTAACAAGTTTTCAACGTCAGCCTTATACTCCTTGAACTTTCAAGGGATTCATATTTATGTTGCATTAGGTATAGATACCTGTATTTTGAATAATGATCTATTAAAGAGATATTTATCCATACCCACCTCGAGCTCTAACACTCATCGGACCATAGAGGCCTGAATGTATAAGCTCCAAGGTTTCCTCGGCTCTAGGTTGTTTGGTCATCTTGCCTTTAAGGCATGATTCACACACCAACAAGAAGTTTTCTTCTAAACTCTTTAGAAGTCCACATTTCACCAACTTCTCAATTCTATTGAAGTTGATGTGACCAAACCTTGGATGCCAAAGATGGGCGTTTTTCTTAGGAGAAACCTTTGGTCTTTTTGCAGTTGTCATTGTACTGAACATTTCAGTATTAAGCAAGGCTTTTATGACTAATGGCGTTAGTACATACAAGTTATTTTCCAATGAACTAAAATCAATCTCCCTACCATTCTTCAGAATAAACAATTTACTCTCAGAAAAGAAGACGATATATGATAACTAACTTACCATATTATATTTATAACCTATTTTAATATTTCATCTCATGAAACATATAAACCATAGTTCTTTTTCTATTTCATGATACTTAATGTAAATCACATTTACATTAATCCTTCACTTGATATATCTCATACATCACATCGACCATATCATATATAACCGAATTTCCTCTTGTCAATTTGAGCATTTCAAATCAACACCAAGAACTAATTCTCAACTTGAATCCATTGAGCTACCAAGGGGACCTTATGGACCTGTAGCTTGAAGCTCCAATGGTACGTGAATAACTGACTAAACTCTTTAGTCACGAGATCCACCATACGTTAACTGCCAGGCACTCCACTAAAAACCGACAACTGCACTCTCCTTACTACAAATATATTTATTGTCCATATCATCCAATCAACAATGCGATAACCCTTCACTGATCACTCGTAAGTATAGTTGGGCCAATAACCGTTATGGCCATTATGTTTAAGACCCGGAATCGACCCTTAAGGGAGCAATCTGTCACTTACCCCTACTTCGAGGAAAGAGTGAATTCCATCTTGTGTAACTGAGTTCCCAGCTCCTAGATTAGGCAAATTCCAAAAAAGATAGTCATGTTGAGTTGGCAATCCGGCCACTCTCACCCATACTAATTAAATGACCTCCCTCAAAAGCAATTTCCAAAACACTCAGGATTGAGGTCATGTCATCTATGGTCGTTTAGGTGAGATGTAAGTCTCAAGTATCAACGGCGTTATATAAGGAGACTAATCATCTTGTGGTCCGTCTTATACAAACTCTTTATATAGGATACCCCCGCTTGTATGTCTCCACATGAATGGTCAGAAACAACCATCTATAGTAGTTCACAACACTTGCAAACTTCTACAAAGCAGACCGTATTCGTAGTGTCACCAAAATCAGGTATCCCTCCTTAATCCTTAGGTTATCAGTTAAGGCATCAGGCAAATTCCAAAAAAGATAGTCATGTTGAGTTGGCAATCCGGCCACTCTCACCCATACTAATTAAAGGACCTCCCTCAAAAGCAGTTTCCAAAACACTCAGGATTGAGGTCATGTCGTCTATGGTCGTTTAGGTGAGATGTAAGTCTCAAGTATCAACGGCGTTATATAAGAGACTAATCATCTCGTGGTCCATCTTATACAAACTCTTTATATAGGATACCCCCGCTTGTATGTCTCCACATGAATGGTCAGGAACAACCATCTATAGTAGTTCACAACATTTGCAAACTTCTACAAAGCAGACCGTATTCGTAGTGTCACCAGGATCAGGTATCCCTCCTTAATCCTTAGGTTATCACTTAAGGCATGATCTACTTGTATATCTCATATACATGCTTAATTTTTCATACAATAACCATGGATTTTGTTTATTAGATATGAGTAAATGCCAAATAAAATAACTCTTATTTTGTTCATAATAATGTGTACAGTTTATAAACTACGAGACTTTGGGAGAATTAGGAAACCAATCCCAATACTAACATTCTTAACCTGCTTAGAAATCCCTAGAATACATATATAACATTCATCAAACTAATAAAACTTTAAAAGTTACCTTATAACACTAGGGATCAACAACCACATAACTGCATCATATTAATAGGTACAGAGTCCAGTGGATGCAATATACATCAATATCCCTAATATAAGCAACACATATGTACAGACATTTACAAAATAAACTCCTAAAACTTCTATTTAGACTTTGAACTGTTAACTCGAGTCCTTGAGTGGCAGAACAACAAGGCAGCTAACCTCTGGGAAGATGACCACTACTTGGGAAACGGAAAATATTTGAAAGAATGAGCTACTCGCCCAGTGCGTGAGTAATAAAACATATTCATCATGCTTGTAACTAAAACTTGCAAGAAAACTCATACTTAAAACATTTTAAAACATAGTATCTCTGAAAAACATAACAAATGTAATCCTTAGTTGAGAGAGAACCCTTTTGCTCAATTCCTCAATGTCAATCCTTAGTTGGCATGGTTTAATCTCAACAGTACTAAAGTCAACTCTACCAACATGCATGTGGTAATAACTAAGTATCGTCATACCTTAGGTACTACTACCCAGATACCTTCTTAAGTCCTTCAGTATCGGATTTAACATAATCATCATAAATAATCATACAGTAAAACATGTATACTTAAAAGCATGAATAAATAAAACATGTGCTTAACTTTTCTATCATGTGATCATGAATTTCTAACACATGCTTTTAAAACATAAAGTGTGAAAATACTAGAATCATGCTTTCATAAACTTTTTAAAATGATTATGCATTAATAAGCTCTTTGAAAGATTAGTTTGCTTGGAAACTACTTAAGAATACAATAAAATGAGGCAAACATGATTCTAAACTTTTAAGTAGATATGTGCTTGCTAAAACATTTGAAAAACACTTAGTTTTGTTACTCACAATTTCCGGATCGATCCTTCGGATTTATAAGCCTCTCCTAATTGAACATGGCCTGAAAATCACATTATTCACTTATGGTTATCTAGTCCAAACACTGCATAAACAACTATCATTTAACCATAATTCTTTTAACCCCCAAATAATCCCCAAAATGGCCAAATTTTAGGGTTTAAGCATCCATAGCCTTTAAATTATTCAAACAAATTAAAAAAAAAACCTTAACTCTCCCTTCAGTGCAAAGATATTCTTAAACATATTGCTCCAAATTATTTAAACGACATTAAATCTCAAAAAAAAAAAAAAAAAAAGGATTTTGATGACGGGCAAAATATAACACATATCATCTTCTTCCAAGACCACCAATTTTCTGCAAGTTGTTCTGTTTTTCGACAGTTTCTTTCAAGATTTTAAGCTTCGATTTCATCCAATTCAACCCCAAAACCACTCAAATTTATTCTACAGAACTAATTAACTACCTCTAAACTAAAATACCCAATAAGTTAGAGTTCACAAATTACCCAATAGCTAAAAATTTCGATTGAACCCCGACTACTCTATTTCAGCGAAATTTTGTGCAAATCCACTAATTTCCTCAAAATTGATGGCTTTTCCAAATTCGTTCTCCTTAAGTAGCCCTTGAAGTTCTTCTTATTCAATTATCTTCAAGCTTCAGGAAGAAAATATCCTAATTGATGATCTGGTTTGAGAGAAATTCTTCAAATTCTCCACGAGTATAGAACTATACATGACCAAAGCATTTATAGCTTTCGACCCTTAATTCATCAATTTCTAGACCAAATTCCATCAAATTTCTTGCATTAAACTCATAGACAACTTTTTAATTTACTGACCTGAGGATTTCCAGCTTTAAAGTACCTCGAATACTTCAAAATAAGCTATCAAAACTACCCCTACTCTGCTTTAACTGAATTCCCATATAGCCTCTATTTACCTACAAATTCATCAATTTTCATCCATAATTTGCATGAACATCCTTCATGAAAACTGTTAATAAACTTCTTTTCGTGCAAACCCCAAAATTTCAACTTCTAATTTCTTGTCTACAGCTCAAAGTCGTCAAAAAACCACAACTTACTCGAAACTGCCCAAATTCAGACCAACTTCAAGTCTTTTCCATTTTTCACCATATTTCCGATTGAGATTCACTCCGGCAGCCCTAGGTCGTCTTCTTGACTCAATTTTCTATGAATTTATGAAATAAATTGGAAACTTTCACGATGAATTTTTGAACAACGATCTTCACAATCTGCTACCTTATATGCACCGCCAGCATCTTGTTATTCTCCTTAAAAATTTTGCCAGCAGCTACTTTAAATTGATTACCCCACTCTATAGGGTTAAATTATCCTCTTTTGTTAATACTTTAACAAATAATTCCTTTTAATTTATATATAAAGAAATATTAAATACTTTTCTCCCAATTCCACATTTAATTCATACTTAATCACTCTATTATTCTCATTACTTAACCAAGTTTCATCTCTTTTCTTTTATCATCTAGAAAATTTTCTTTTAATTGCATATTTACATACTCCTTTTTATTGAAACAAATAAACATACCTTAGTCAACATGCTTTTAAAACAATAAGTAATATTGTAAATTGTGAACACATACATTAAGGAATTTAAAAGTTGGAGTTTAAAATTTTAATTATCTTATTAAGTTTTATATTTTGTCAATGTAACTTTACCTATTACATCGATTTTGCTTTGTTTTAGTAGTATTTCTCTAATAAGTTCAACATTTTCAAGTTTATTTCAAATCTGTAAAATGTTTTCCTGATAAGGGTTGTTTAAGAAAAAATTTAATCCTTTTTCTTAGAAGTTTGTTTTCATGCACGTTTTCCTTAAAATTTCCTACCGAAAATTTCCTAGAGAGGAATCTAGAAATATTTTAGAGTCCTATTTTATAGAATTATTAAGGTGAGAGATCAAAATCTTTGGGAGTTCAAGATTCAATCATAAGAAAAAATATGTTTGATTTTTTTCTTTGAAAAAACATCCTTTATTAAAAGTCTAACCTATGACATATGTGATAAAATGTAATATTTTCTCTTCTTTTTAGGTGAAGAGTTCTTCCTAAATTCTAGTATAGTCAAATTAATGGATGATTTTCATCTATTTAATTGAACGATGATTCTAATGCAATCATATTCTTGTATAGGTAATTTATTTCTCAATAAACACGAAAAATATATCCATTGGGGTACAAATCTTTTGAAGTGTTGGATGAAAATTGGGAGTTGGAACGACCGTGTTGTAATGACTTTAAATGATTGAGATAGTGACTTGGAACCACGTATTAGTGTTCCATTCGTATTATGGTTCTCCATAGTTTTTACACTACCTTGGGATCTAATTTTTTTTCCATTCTTAAAAATTTCTACCCGAATAATAGTTTTTAAAACATTTTTAAAAGTAAATATACCGCTACAATTTTTCAAGAATAAGGGTATATTCTTAAACGAAAGACAAAATTTAGGATTTTTTTATTACTTGTATCTTACAATTTTATTGGTTACTCCAAGTTATGGCTCGAGTAACCATGCTTGCGGGTAAAAAGAAATAACTTTTTAATACATTACTCTTTATTTTTTTTTATGAAAAAGTTTATTGTTTTGTAACCATTTTCAAAATGAATTTCTAAAAATGTTTTGATTATTTAGGCGATTTCGAACAATAATTCATGGAATTAATTCTCATTTTTGAATCTCTCTAATTTGGTTATGAGAAGATAGAGCACAGAAACCCTAATTCTTCATCTTCTTCATCCTCTTTAATTTTCATGTTACTAATTTTCAGCTATTTTTCATCAAAATTAAATCCTTTCTCCATCGAGCGCACGTCAGGGATTAAGTGTTGTGTAAATCTTCGGGAGCAACTAATTTCTTACAATTTACCATTGGGGTTGCATCATTTAAGCTTTAAAGCTAGTGGGTTCCTCCAGGACACAACGATCCGCATTTAGTTCTATCATCTACTCCTAAAGCTATCGGTAGAAGTGTTTAAAATTTTTCTCAAGAAAAAGTTTGAGTTTGAATTCAGATGAAAGAGTTTCAGATAAGACCCAACTTTTAGAGATATATGTAGTTATGTGTCATTGTGAAATGTAAGATGTTTGGATAAGTTTGAGCAGAGAATTTTTACCAAGTTGAGGAAGTTATATATATAGAAGAATAATATGCATGATTTTGTTTAGAATGAAAGAGATGCTCTATTTTGCTCTACTTTCATACTTTAAATATGTATGAATACTATACAAACATAATAATCATCTGCTACCTCCGCATCTATTATATATACATATACATACACACATCATGCATACATATTATATATATTTCAACAAATATATCTAATGGCGAGAAGAAAGATTTTTCTTCGAAATTTAATTGTGATAAATGAAAAAAATTTATATTTGATTATAAGTTTTTTTATGACTATCGTTTTTGCTTTTAGTTATCAAATTAAATGAATTCACTCAACTTATAAAAACATAGACAAATCCAAACCCTCAAAAAATTTAAGCAACCGAAAAATAATTTTATAAAATTCAAAAAGTGAGACTAAGATTTTGAATTGCTAATCACATACTAAGAAAAAAAAATACATACTACATTTTAGCTTTTCATAACTTCTTAATTTCCAATCATTGTTTTCGAATAAAAAATGAAAGAGATCTATTTTTTCATCAATAATCAATAGTATATTATCAATTCAAAATATTTTAATGGGAAAAACATCTTTTTAGTAAGTAAGTTTTCAAGAATATTTGCATTTGGTCTTTAAGGTTTCAATTTGGCCATTTTAGTCCCTTAGTTTTAGAAAATATGTTGGAAAGATTATTTTTCTCGTTTTCTAAATTAATTGGATATTTTTTTTTTACGTTCTTTTAAATTTTGAAATTTTGAAATAAAAATATATTTTCTCTCTCCTCACTTCCTATTCACTCATCTTTCTCATTCTTCTCTCTCCTTCCCTCTCCATGATTCTTCTCTCTTTCTCTCGCTCTTCCCTTCCCTTCACCATTCTTCCCTCTTTACTGATCCATTTTCTTCAATAGTAGAGCGTTTATTTCAAGAAGTCGATCAAGAAGAAAGGAATTTTAGAGATCTCGCGAACCACCACGATTGAATTCGAAAATAACAACGTGACAAGAACTTGTTTTTTATTTTGTACCATTGGCATGAACAAAAAAATAAAATCGAAAGTTTTTATATGAATATTTCAAAGAGTTTGTACAATTTTGTGATCTACATTTGTATCAAGAATTGCTTATTTTAAAACTATATAGTACAAATCTGATAGCTCAAATGATCAGTAACTTGTTGAAATAATTAATAAGGGAACAAATATTCTCATGAAACTTAAAACTACTTGACAACATGGTCTACCTCATGAATGTTTAGAAGGTTCGAAGAATAAAAGAAAATGAGAGGCCAAAGGGAATGTATCTATTGGAGAAGGGAGAAAAGAGATGGAACTAGGAAGTTGGGAACCATGATGGAAGAAGGGGAGGGGAGGAGAGAGAAGAGTGGAGAGTGGATGAGAAGAGAGATAAAAGAGAAAATATATATTTTTTTATTTATAAATGTCATAATAAAATTGAAAAGAATATAAAAATATCTAATTAGTTTAGAAAAAGAGAATAAGACCTTTTAAACCTATTTTGTAAAACTGAGAGACTAAAATGGGCGAATTGAGACCACAAAGACCAAATGCACATATTCTTTAAAACTATGAGACTAAAAAGATATTTTTCCCTATTTTAATTTATATAACTAGGCTTGTGCGTGTATCTTATCTATATGTAAGATCATTATTGCTATGCTATTCTTGCATGTCATATATAACTAAGAACATGCAAGTATTTATATGTAAGGAAATAAATATTAGTTTGATTTTCTTTATTTAAATATATAAGAATATACATGCACCAAAATACAATGAAAAAGTTTTTATGTGTAAGGAAATAAATATTAGTTTGTTATGATTTCTTGCTTTAAATATTGAAGAATATGCATGCACCAAAATGTGATGAAAAGGTATTTATAAAGTGAATTTCAAAAGCTAAAAACGATGAGGTGGTAGGCAAATGCACAGAGCTAAGCGATGTGGTAGGCGATCGTGCGGTAAAGTGCTAGATGATAGACGTTAGGCGCTAGACGATAGGTGCTGGGAGCTGGACGATGAGGTGCACGACAAGTGCTAGACGATAGACATTGAGCGCTAGATGATAGGCGTTGTGCGCTAGATGATAGGTGCTGGGCGCTAGACGATGAGTTGCACGGCAAGTGCTATACAATACACGTTGGGCGCTAGACGATAGGTGTTGGGCGTTAGACGTTGGCGCTGGGTGCTAGAAGATGGAGTATGCGATGTGCACAAGGCGTTGAAACTCGATGCATGCTAAAGTTATGCTATGAGGTGAAGGCCTAATGAGGGTTACGAAGGAAGAGAAGGAAAAACAAATTAATTGAAGAAACTCAGTAATTGGAATTGGTCGGAAGCACTAGGTGCTGGATGAGGTAGCGGTTTGACCAATGAACATGGGAGGCGGTAGGAAGTATAAAAGGAAGAGGAACTTCAGAAGCTCGATTTTCACGAACGACTTGAGCAAATTAAGTGAGATTGGTCCCATTTGAAAGATGGGAGAACCTATTGAAAGAGAAAGATCTCATGGGGAGAAGAACAAAAAGTGAAGAATTTGCAGAAGGGGTAAATTCTCGGATTAATCAGGGCTCGGAGTGAGGATTGGAAGCTCCAAGCCAAATTACAAGTAATTTGGAGCTGAGAATTTAAAGTAAGAAATTTAACTCAATTCTAAACAAGTTTGTAGAAGAACGTTTCTTAAATTTTTGAAGTTGAAACAGGGAATCGGTGCGTAAACAGGCAGCTGCTTGGGAAAAATAAGCAAGCAGCTCACCATAATGAGCGAAAGCGAGAGCGAGAAAAGAAAATAAGTGAGATAAGAAAGAGGTGGATCTCGCTAAGGATGAAAATCTCGCTAGTTTTGCGCTGAAACTTGCTGGAAAGTGGCAAATCTTGCTAGAAATGGCCAAGAGGAGCCAGGAGAGGCATATAAACCATCAACCCGTGTATTTATTTTTATTCTTTGAACAAAAAAGGTACCATTTTCTATTTTTTAATTGAGTAAACAAAAGATTTCTTATTTTTTTTACATACCCTAAAAAAAGAAAAAGCAATTTCATATTCATTCGCTCAAAACATTAGGAAATTCCACTAATATGATACAATGAATAAAGAATGGTGGTTACAGGAATATAAATTGCGATGAAATAAAATTGCGTTGATAAAATAAAATCCTAGACTAATATGATACAAGATACAAGATACATGATACATGATACTGAGGTCGAGACTGACTGTGAAGTTGTATAAAGAATCGATGTATGCGATGGCAAGTTTTCATGAATGAAGTAGAAGGAGAAAGAGTAAATAGTAAAACATCGCAAGTTTGTTAATTGCGTTAAAGATGCAACTAAGGTTCTACTTTCTCTTAGCATACACCTCTTGGTGATCGGCCGTGTTCCCATATCACTATGGTGAAACAGGGATGAACGTGATGAACGCAAGGTTGTTTCCATCTCTAGAAATACTTCTTGCTTTAGTTAACACATTCTTCCAAACCTTTCTCGATAGGCGGAATAACATCTTCACTTTTGCTCTGACGGGTGAAGATGCTGTCGAGCATACTTTAGCTAAACTTAATTATTTCCTTAACACAAATTAACTCACTCGCTTAATTCTTGCTATTTACCTATGGGATTAGGAACACATCATGGAGAAAATGGATTATGGATGTACCGGAAGAGATAGAGAGATGACAATGGTGACTATCATAACATTTAATTCTAAAATTAAGCGTTTAATACATGTTGTGAATGAAAGATTAGAGAAGATGAATACAGATGATGAAATAGAGATTATAAACAAATACAGAAAGAATGTCAACGTCTTGACACAGATTCCGAATGAAGATAGTGCTTGTCGGTGTGTGGAAGTGGTGGAGAGGAAAGCTTCCTTCTCAAGCTTGCTTTCCCGGTAGAATTGACCTTCGCACAGAGCTTCAGTTATGGGAATTGGAAGGATTCTCTGCTCGGAGACTCACCTCTCGGCCTTGTCTTGTGGTTCGCCCGGATCTACTCTGTAAGTCGCTTCAGACCAGACTCTCTCTCAAAATCAGTATATACACGTCTCTATGTATACATGTATATTTTTCCAGTGAATTTGCAAATGCTATTTATAGGCGAGGCTTCGCTCTTTGACTCTGTGGTTCCCATTATATAGTTATGGTAGTTCGTGAAATGGCGAAATGAGAAATTCCTACTATTATGCAATCAACCCGTTAAAAATGCACAACTGAAAGTGTACACTTGTCAGAATCGTCCGCAAATGCGTTCCTTTTTACATCTTCGATCCATCGCCACATGAGGTGTTTTTTTTTATTACCGCATGCGGTTGAAATTGCATCGATTGCTAGAGCTCTTGATCGATTGTCGCATGTGCCGTCATTGCGTTGATTATCTCTTCGTTTTTTATTGATGGGTGCAATGCGACGTAGAGCATTGTTTATTTTATCTTTGAGTCTCGAATGCATGCGGTGACTGATTTCCTGCAAAACAGAAACTGAAACATTCTATTCTACCATCACAATGGTGTTAGTGGGTGTATTGACGACATTTCATAATTTTCGCATTTCTTAGCCAATTTGTATACTATCGATGCAACTTTTCTTTCTTTTAGCTACAATATCTAAATAAAACAGTATAAATAACTTGTATTTCTACTTGTTATCATCTGTACAGATGCATCGATGAATAAAATAGAATACAGCTTGACTACTCTATTGAATAAGCTACAGTCTTACCAGACAATATTGAGAACAAAGGGTATGGAGTCATAAGTAAATGTTACTACTGCCGAGAAGAGAAGAACATCCTCCAAGCCTAATGCTGCCTCCTCTTCAAAGAATAAGAGTATTCCTGTGAAGAAGGGCAAAGGGAAAGGGAAGAAGAAACTTGTTGGAAAGAAAGGAACGGATAACGTTGCAGATAAAGGGAAATGTTTCCACTACAACGAAGAAGAGAACTGAAGGAGAAACTACCCTCAGTATCTTGCCAAGAAGAGAGTAGAGCAAGATAAATAGGCTAACTAGTCCCTGGGACCGTTTGCTCAACTCATCTAGTGGTAGAAATTGCTACTTGTTTTTATTGCTTTTGTAAATCTTGTGAAAAAGAACAAATTGTATATATTTTTGTGATAAATGAAATGTTCATTTTAAAAAATTATGTGTTTTTTTTAGCAACTTCTGTTAAAAATGAAATTGTTAAATGCCATTTGCAAATATTCAAATATTTAAAAACAGCTAGATCAAAGTATAGAATGCTTAAAGATTTCCAGATCTGACTGTTAACAAGGAGTTGTTAAGGTAGGTCACATGCATCTTACTCAAAGAGTTGAGAGTACCTCAATGTAGTGGGAGGAAAGTGTGCTTTCTGGCCATTATTGAGATGCAATCCTATATAGTTTATTCAAAAGCCTATTGTATACTAACATGTTTATAATGATTCTCTCGGCTACAATGTTTGAGAATCATCTAGTAGGACTAGGAATATTGGATTAATAATCTAGGACAAGTGGGAGAAATATCAGGTATAGAGATACTAATTGGTAAACCATGGGTATGGGACACCCTAGTTCATTGTATTTCTTTATAAAACTTAGAAACTCGATCTTATATATCAGATATATAGGTTATCACTAGAGTTTTAGTCCAAGTGGGAGTTTGTTGGGTTTTATGTCCCAAAACTCATGGTATGTAAATAATGGAACTTATTCTGAAAGTTTAATAAGGTGTTATTGAATAGATGTATTGCTTATGAGAAATCCAATAAACCTAAAAGTCTCTTGACTATTGAATGAGTACTTGAACTTTATGTGGAGACATAAAGGTGGATCAGGTTCGAGTAAATAGTCAAAATTATCTATAGGATATGAATAAGATTGGGTACCTTATTCTGGTAATACTATTGGATGTGGTCTGCTCTGTAGTTGTTACAAAGAGTGGTAAAGTGCTACAAACAAAGTGACCCTAATTCGTTCATGTTGGGATGTGAGAAGTGGGATTTCCTAGTGTAAAAGGGTTTGTACAAGATAAACCACAAAATTAGTCACTCTTACTTTATAACACTGTTTACTATTTAAGACTGATTATTTTAAAGCAATGACCCAGGTAACTTGACCTTAATCTTGAGCTAACTATGAACTCCTGTTTATTTGAAATTATCCTTAGATTTAAATAGGTGAGGGTTGGCTCAATAGTGCTGACTCAATAAACCACCCATTTCATGGGTAAGACTCGATAGATAGCTGGGGACATAAGGTGCAAGATGGAATTCAGTTTTACCCATTATTAGGGATAGTAGAGAGGTTGTTCCCTTAAGTCCTCATCTGGGTCTTGAACTTGCGCCCCAACTCTCTCATTGTCCTGAGAGGGACTCGGTTTTTTTGATTGGATCACAAAACAATTGTTCATTAGGGGATTAGTTGGAACTTAAAGAAAAAGAGGTAATTTCGGTGGTAAAACAGAGATTTGACCCAGCTGTTATTACGAACAACATGTGAAGGGTTGACTTACTAATTATGGTTATATCGAGTGGACATAATATATCTACAGTGAGGGAAGTTCAACTATGAACTTCAGTGGAGTGACCCATTAGTTATCGAATGGGCGTTAAATCGGTCTAATGAGTTTAGCCGATTAATCTCGGATCGTTGAAGCCTATGATCTGTAGGTCCACGAGGTCCCCCTACTAGCTCGAAAATGGATTAGCTCTAGAGTAGCGTGATAAATTAATTTGAAACGTTCAAATTAGGATCAAGCAGAATTGGAGAATATATATTTAGAAATGATTTAAATATATGAAGATGGATTTTTGTAAAATTATTTTAATATTGGATATTAAATTAATTAGTATTATTTAAATTGTTTAAATAATTATTTATTAATTTTATTAGAAAATTAATTTGTAGAATTAATAAATATTGATTTTAGAAATCAAATGTGATTTTAAAATCAAAATTGGATTTTGGAAAAAGAAATTACACAAAAAGAAAAATGTGATTTTTCAACTTCATCTTCAAAGTAGCTCACAAACAACCTATTATCTTCAAGCTTCAATAACTCCAAACATGAGCTGCATCCCATGCAGCAAATCTCATTGCATGATAGTCTGCAATATATTGAAGAGATTGGAGTGATTTTGGAGCAAGGAAACCAAAAGAATTTTAGCTGGAAATTCATGAGAAGAGGGTGTTCTTCATTGGGCTGTTGCAGTGAGTATTCTCTAAGTTCCATTTGATTCCAGCTTATTTTGAGTCCCACAAATAAATCTAGAGCAGCAAGAGAATAGTAGGGAAGATCTTGTGGTGGTCTGCACAAAGATTTGGAGGATTTAGCAGCTAGAAATCAAGATTTCAACGGTTCTTCAAAGGTATGTCTTGAAACCCATTAAATTCTATTTGAGTATGTTTTCGTTTCTGCCAAATTTAATCAATTAGAGTGCTTATCGATCCTCGTCGCTTTTGTTGCGTGCTGCTACCATCCCAACAATTGGTATCAGAGGATCATATAAGCATTCAATTCGGTATAATTTTAGTTTGGTGGGTGTTTTATATGAGAAATATGAAACTGCTGTACTGATATAGTTTTCAGAGTTTTGGCCTTTATTTTCTCTTTAATTTCTCGTTTAAATTTGTAATTGGCTCTTGCTTAATGACTTATATGTCTTTTCAAGTGTTTGTAATTTATTTGGAGTCATTAGAGTTGAAATTAAGCTGTAATTCGTTGAAACAAGCTAAGAGGCTGAGTTGTAGATGCCAGACGCTCAGCCTCTGTTCATATCGTTGTTGAGCTTCAATAGCTAAACGATAATTTAGCTCAATATGTTAGACGATATTAAGAAAATCTAAATGATCGTGTAGCTTTGAGCGTTGATCGTTGAGGTGTTGTGCGCTAGATGATCATGTACCTTGGAGGGCTAAGCGATGCGTTGTATTGTTGTACGATGGCACTACACAATCATGTAGCTTCGGGTGGGAGCTAAGCAATCGTTTACCTCTATGTGGTAGCTAAGTGATGCGTTGAACTGCTAAGTGATAGCATTAAGTGATCGTTTACCTATGTGCGACAGCTGGGCGATGCATCGAGGGCTATGCGATAGCACTAAGTGATCGCTTACCTTGTGCGCGCGGTAAACAATCAAGACGCAGTGCTAGACAATGGCATTAAGCGATGTGTAGAAATGTCTGGCACTAAATGGTGGAGCTGCACGATAGTGTTGGACACTAAGCGATCGTGTAGCGTCCTTTGGCACTAGACAATGACACTATGCAATAGAATGCAGACACTACATGATCATGTAGTTTGATCAAGAGTTATGCGATAGTTGCTAAATGATCACGCAGATAGTAAACGATCAGGCAAACGCATGACGATGGTCGTCGATGCTAAACAATTAGCCTTAGCGAGATTTTGAGCGAGAGTAGAGTAGTTGGTTCGACTGGTTTCTTCAGGTCCGTTCCAGTTCAGCCTCGAATGGTTTTTGGCTAGTTTGGTCTAGACTCTACTGGTTCAGTTCAGACTGTTCGAGTCTGGTTCGAGCGGTGTTGATGCAGTTTTTGTAATGGTTAGGCTTTTGTTTGCTTTTTTTTTCCAAAATTAAAACCATATTAGTCTGTGTTTAATTATTTATGCATTGGATGTATGTTATAATTAAATAAATCTTGTATGTCCATATAATGTGCCATGTAGATTTAAAATCCCATCGTAGGAAGCATGCAACATGCATTGAAAGTATGTTATAATTTTTTATAATATATAGTATGCATGTTAGGGTTTCTTGTATTTAATATAGGTGTTATATTGGATATTGAATGCCTTTATGTATGTTGTGGATGTTTATCATGTCTAATTTTTTATTTGTGTTACAAAATTGAGATAGACATTTAAAATCCATAACATAGAACAGTTGCATGCTCACGTAGGTGAACCACTTATTTTAATAGTTAAAATAGGTCGTGAAACTTGTAAAACTAGAGTTACAAACTCAAACGGTATATAATCCTGTCGAAGACTGGGGGTATTTAAGTTGACGGTCTACGGAACACCTCCTACCGTTTGATTATGGCCAAATTATTGAGTGTTGGTAACTGGTTTTATGAGAATTCGTGAGCGATGTGAGGTAATAAAAAGGGTTTATCACCTAGACATCATAGGTTCAAGTCCATTTGTAAGTGTTATATTTGGATAACATAGACTTAGGGTTGTTTTTATTAGCCGTAAAAGAGCCTAAGTATAAATTTACCCAAAAATTAGAACACTTCAGTGGTAGTCAACAACTTTTATATGATAGAGTTATTAGAAAACTTCAGTGCGAGATTAATAACATATTCGATACGTTATTCTTAGCTCCCACATCTCTAAGAGTTCACAGTCTGGATTTAAGCGGTACTTCGTGTCACCCTAGGAGTGACCTCCATACAGAAAGTATTTTTTTAGCTAAAATTTAGATTCTGGTGAATAAGGGGAAGTTGTTCGAATAGAAATCAAGTTTACGATTTAAACTGCCACATTTCCACATAGTTTACACCATGAGATTCATATGACGCTTTGTGTCACCCTGGGAGTGACCTCCATACAGAAAGCGGATGTATTCGTCAATACCAAGGTAAACGGAGGAAGTAATTCATAGTAAATGGGTGAAGGAAATGTGTCAACATATCCTATGGTTTTCTCCATTAGTCTGAACCGTGAGATTCCTATGTTACGCCTGTTGGTTAGCTTTAAGCTACCCTTTACTAGTTGTTTAATGATGGCTATCCCCATAGGATTCGGAATAACCTAGGCTTTAGTAAAATGAATAGGGTCTTATAATTCTATCTTGGGTATTGTCTTCTATTTCAGAGGCATACTCATACCGTTTTGTAAGATCTAAAAATGGCGAGTCTACACTTACAGAATTACTAAGTGTTAATAATTTATGACCAAAAGCGGTACCTAAGTGACTATCGGAATGTGAGTTATTCTGGAGATAGTATTTAGTCAAGAATGTCTTGATGTAGTATCATTGCAAAATAATAATCTTGGGTACATTATTGGAATTGCTAAAATTTGAATGGATTTAAAAGCAATTCACTTTTAGAATTTGTTTATAATTTTAGAATGACAAGTACAATAATACAATTGTTGGCATCGGATAAAATCATCGGGGATAACTACATGACTTGGAAATCAAATTTGAACACGATACTTGTGATAGACGATTTGCGGTTTGTCTTAACGGAGGATTGTCCTCCCATTCCTAACTCTAATACAACCCAAACTATTTGGGATACATATGACGGATGGGTCAGGGCTAATGATAAAGCCCGTGCTTATATCCTTGCCAACTTATCTGATGTGTTGGCAAAGAAACATGAGGATATGAATACTGCCAAATAGATTATGGAATCTCTACGAGGGATGTTTGGATTGTCCTTCACCATGAGGCATGATGCCATTAAGTACATTTACAATAGTCACATGAAAGAGGGGACCAATGTTTGTGAACATGTCATGGACATGATGGTCCACTTTAATGTGGAAGAAGTAAACGGTGTTGTCGTGGACGAGAGAAGTCAAGTTGGTTTTATTCTCGAATCTCTTCCGAGGAGTTTTTTGCAATTCTGTACGAATGCATTGATGAATAAAATTGATTACAGCTTAACTACTCTACTAAATGAGCTACAACCTTACCAGAAAATGTTGAGAACAAAGGGTCTGGAGTCAAAATTAAATGTTACTACTATCGAAAAGAGAGGAACGTCCTCCAATCCTAATGTTGGCTCCTCTTCAAAGAATAAGAGTATTCCTATGAAGAAGGGCAAAGGGAAAGGGAAGAAGAAACCTGCTAGAAAGAAAGGCAAGGATAACGCTGCAGATAAAGGAAAATATTTCCACTGCAATGAAGAAGGGCACTGGACGAGAAACTGTCCCTAGTATCTTGTCAAGAAAAAAGCAGAGAAAGGTAAACAGACTAACTAGTCCCTTGGACCGCTTGCTCAGCTTATTCAGTGGGAGAAGTTGCTACTTGTTTTCATTGCTTTTGTAAATCTTGTTTAAAAAAGAAAAATTATATATATTTTTGTGATAAATGAAATATTCATTTTAAAAAATTATGTTTGTTATAGCAATTTCCATTAAAAATCAAATTGTTTAAAGCCATTTGCAAATATTTAGATATTTAAAAACGACTAGATCAATGTATAGAAAGTTTAAAGATTTCTAGATCTAGCTATTAACAAAGAGTTGTTAAGGTAGGTAAGATGCATCTTACTCAAAGAGTTGAGAGTACCTTAATGTAGTGGGAGGAAAGTGTGCTTCCTGGCTAACATTGAGATGCAATCCTATATAGTTTATTCAAAAGCCTATTGTATACTAACATTTTACAATGATTCTTTTGACTACAATGTTTGAGAATCATCTAGTACGACTAGGAATACCGGATTAATAATCTAGGGCAAGTGGGAGAAATATCAGGTATAGTGATACCAAATGGTAAACCATGGGTATGGGATGCCCTAGTTTATTGTATTTCTCTATAAAACTCAAAAGCTCAGTCTTAGATATATAGGTTACCACTGGAGTTTTAGTCCAAGTAGGAGTTTGTTGGGTTTTATGTCCTAAAACTCGTGGTATGTAAATATTGGAACTTAT
Source organism: Benincasa hispida (assembly GCF_009727055.1). Classification (NCBI taxonomy): domain Eukaryota; kingdom Viridiplantae; phylum Streptophyta; class Magnoliopsida; order Cucurbitales; family Cucurbitaceae; genus Benincasa; species Benincasa hispida. The sequence continues at coordinate 690,430 of NW_024064458.1, read as the reverse complement.
TCTGAAAGTATAATAAGGTGTTATTGAATAAATGTATTGCTTATGAGAAATCCAATAAACCTGAAAGTCCCTTAACTATTGGATGAGTACTTGAACTTTATGTGAATACATAAAGGTGGATCAGGTTCGATAAATAGTCAAAATGATCTATAGTATATGAATAAGGTTCCATGTGGCCTACTCTATAGTTGTTACAAAGAGTTGTAAAGTGGTATAGACGAAGTGATCCTAATTCGTTCATGTTGGGACATGTGGAGTGGGGGTGTCTGTCACACCCCACCTCGAGCTCGCACTCTTGAGCCCGAGGAGAGGGGTGAGGGACCGAGATACCACCCTTTTGTGATACCTACTACCCAACTGAACCTCTTTACTCTCAATAAACTTTAAGTCAAGAAGATTGACAACAGTTGATTAAGTACGCCCATTTTATTACAACAATGTAAAGTTTATACAACTCCAAGACTTAACAACAAAGTTTACAACAATAACTGTAAAACCCCGGAAGTGTAACTATGGCTTGTGGCAAACCTTGACCTTAGCAACACCTTGGAACTCCTCACCTTTTGCTACCTGGGAAGAAAAACATGAAATAACAGAATGAGCTTCACAAAACTCAGTGGGTGGTAAGCAACTTCTAGAGTCTATTTCAACTCATAAATAACAAGCATATCACAAATACGAGGTTACATTCAAACCTCTGCCTTGAGTGAGTCTAGTCTCATCTCTATCTTCGCGCATGGTAGATAGCTAAACTGATAACTACTTAGAATGAGTATGTTGTCTACCTACACACACGGTAGATAGATAACTGTTACTAAATACAACGTTTACTCTTTACGTTTCCTTTGTCTCCTATGTTCACATAGCTCCCCGCTCATGGGCTTAGCAGCTAGGCCCCTCAGCCCTCTGACCATCCCATACGAGGATCCTCCCACAGGCTCAGGAACTAGACCTCTCTTTCCCCTGACCATCCTGTGAGGTTCTACTCTCGGGCTCAGGAACTAGGTCTATTGACTCCCTGGACATCCTATTCGCGTATTCTCATTCTCATGCTATTTACTAATTCATGACATAAGCATATACAATTTATTCTAAAATATATGCTTTAATAGTTAAAGGAAAGTACCATTCACCTTGGTCGTTTAGGAACCTTCCTCTCTAGAAGTTCCTTGATCTTCCCGGGCTCCTTTTTTCAACCCTAAATTCCAGATTCAACTCAAAGCTTAGACTACTCATAGTTCTAGGCTTTATCTCGAGTTACTTCCTTCTACAAACATGCTCTAAAATGTCTCAAAATATTAGCTCATAACTTCTCGTGGTTTGGCCGGAAACTCAAAAGATCAAGACTGGCCCAGCTTACCCGATAGCTCGACCCCTCTGTCTTGTTCTCACTTTCCAGCCCGATTCCTTGGACCTTCTTCTCCAACAGCACTACCCTGAAAACTAGACTCTTCTAGCTTTCAAGTGGCTTTGAAATAACTCCAAACGCACGAGTATTCTGGGAGAACTCCTCGTCTCAAGTTGATGCCATCTTCTGTCCTTTCTATCCAATAGCATCTCCCCTCTTAGAAACTCTTGACCAATGCATAGTCTTACTATCAACGCATAGTCTCCTCCCTATACACTCTTCTTTATGTCCTTTGAAGAGAATTTGAGTTCTCATCTGAAGTCCTTGGCCCTATTTATAGGCGTCCAAAAATTCTCCAAGGTCGACACCTCCTACTTGGCCGCATGTCCAAGTGTCTCTTCCCTACATTATCAAAACAATCTTGCATCAGCGCAACCCAAGGTGTCTTGCTCCCCTTTTACCAATGCATAGCCCTCAACTTTTCATATCTTCTTATGCATCCATTTCATTTGCTTAAGGCTTAATATTTCCTTCCCAACAAACCACATGTCCGGATGACGTCCTTGAATGCGTCCATCCTTCATATGCATTCATCCTTCATATGCGTTCATCCAACTTCATATGCGTTCATCTAGGATAATGACCAACACTCCTTCAACGCATACTACTAGTTTGTCCTATGCACCCACATGCCCTTGGATGTTCAACGCATAGCACATCACCAACGCATAGCCCATCACCAACGCATAGCACATCACCAACGCATAGCACATCACCAACGCATAGTGCATCACCAACGCATAGCGCATCACCAATGCATAGTGCATCACCAACGCATAGCATATCACCAACGCATAGCACATCACCAACGCATAGTATTGCACTGTCTTGGCCTTATTTATAGGCATAAAAAAATTCTCCAAGATCGACACCTTCTACTTGGCCCCATGTCCAAGTGTCTCTTCCCCACACTATCAACGCAATCTTGCATCAGCGCAACCCAAGGTGTCTTGCCCCCCTTTTACCAACGCATAGCCCTCAACTTTGCATGACTTCTTATGCATCCAGTTCATTTGCTTAAGGCTTAAGATTTCCTTCCCAACAATCCACATGTTCGGATGACGTCCTTGAATGCATCCATCCTTCATATGCGTTCATTCTTCATATGCGTTCATCCAACTTCATATGCATTAATCTAGGATAATGACCAACACTCCTTCAACACATACTACTAGTTTGTCCTATGTGCCCACATGCACTTGGATGTCCAACGCATAACACATCACAAACGTATAGCACATCACCAACGCATAGTGCATCACCAACGCATAGTACATCACAAACGCATAGTACATCACCAACGCGTAGTGCATCACCAATGCATAGCATATCACCAACGCATAGCACATCACCAACGCATAGCACATCACCAATGCACAGCACATCACCAACACATAGCACATCACCAACGCATAGTATTGCATTTTCGCATCAATCGCATCCATCGCATCCATCGCTGCTTACCATCGCATAGCACTGTCGCGTCCATCGCGTCCATCGCTTCCATCGTTCCTTACCATTGCATAGCACTGCCGCGTCCATCGCGTCCATTGCATCCATCATGGCATAACATCACATCACTGCATGCCCTTGCACCGCATGCCCTCGCATCACCACAATCTACCAACACATTCCTTTGACCACATAGCATTGATGCATCGCATCACCGTTTGACACCAACGCATAGTGCTTGCCGTATACCGTCAACGCATAACTTCGACAGCACAAAGCATAGCACTGTCGCATGATGCCAACACATAGTTGTTACCACATACCATCGACGCATACCCCCATCACCGCATGCCATCCATCGCCGCATCCTTCATTACTGCATTCCATCCATCGCCAGTGCATCCCTTTGGCCGTAAACCATTGCCGCATACTCTCGCGTCCAACACATCAATCGCGCCAGCCTCTATCGCCGCACGCCTCTATCCATCGCATCCATTGTATCCAACGCATCCAACGTCCAACGTCCTTGGATGCACAACTTGAAGTTGTCGCATGCGTTGTTCTAACCTCTTCAAAACCTTGGCTGCTGCATGCACTACTAACCTCCCAAATAACCTCTCAAAGTCTAATGGCCAACGCATGGGACATACTAATGCTTTGTCAAATACTTAGTCAAATTTCACCAATTAATGCTTAACTCAAAACTACTTAAGGAAATTCTATTCAACACTTAGAAATTCCTTCTCTTCAACATAGGATTTAACTTTCACTTAGTTAATTCCCTTAATCACCTGCTTAAGTAGGAAAAATGGAAATCCGAGTTTCACAATGTCCTTGTGCAAAACTGTTTGTACAAGATTGAACCACAAAATTAGTCACTCTTACTTTATAATGTTGTTTACTGTTTAAGACTGACTATTTTAAAGCGATGACGTAGGTAACTTGACCTTGATCCTGAGCTAACCATGAACTCCTAGTTATATGAAATTATCCTTAGATTTGCATAGGTGAGGGTTGGCTCAACAGTGCCAGCTCAATAAACCTTCCATTTCAAGGGTAAGACTGGATAGACAGCTGGGGACATAGGGTGTAAGATGGAATTCACTCCTACCCGTTTTTAGGGATAGTAGAGAGGTTTTTCGTTTAAGTGCTAATTCTGGGTCTTGAACTTGGGGCCCCACCCTCTCATTGGCCCGAGAAGGACTCGGTGTTGTTGATTGGATCATAAAATAATTGTTCATTAGGGGATCTATGGGGACTTAAGGAACAAGAGGTAATTTCGAGGGTAAAACAGAGATTTGACCCTGCCGTTATTACGAAAAACTTGTTAAGGGTTGACTTACTAATCATAATTATATCTAGTGGGCATAATATATCTACAGTGAGGGGAGTTCAATTATGAACTTTAGTGGAGTGAATCATTAGTTAATGAATGGGGTTAGATCGGTCTAATAAGTTTAGCCGATTAATCTCGGATCGTTGTAGCCCATGATCTGTAGGTCCACGAGGTCCCTCTACTAGCTCTGAAATGGATTAGCTCTAGAGTAGCATGATAAGTTAATTTGAAACATTCAAATTAGGATCAAACGAAATTGGAGAATATATATTTAAATATGATTTAAATATATGAAGATGGATTTGTGTAAAATTAATTTAATATTGGATTTTAAATTAATTAGAATTATTTAAAAAAAAAATTAAACAATTATTTATTAATTTTATTAGAAAATTAATTTATGAAATTAATTTGTAAAATTCATAAATTTTGATTTTAGATATCAAATATGATTTTAAAATCAAAATTGGATTTTGGAAATAGAAATTACACATAAAGAAAAATGTGATTTTTCAACTTCATCTTCAAAGTAGCTCACAAACAACCTATTATCTTCAAGCTTGAATAACTCCAAGCATGAGCTGCATCCTATGTAGCAAATCTCTTTGTATGATAGTCTGCAATATATTGAAGAGATTTGAGTGATTTTGGAGCAAGGCAACTGAAAGAATTTTAGCTGAAAATTCATGAGAAGAAAGCGTTCTTCATTGGGTTGTTGCAGTGAGCATTCTCTAAGTTCTCTTTGATCTCAACTTATTTTGAGTCCCCCAACTCAATCTAGAGCACCAAGAGAATTGTTGTGGTCTGCCTGAAGATTTGAAGGATTTAGCAGCTGGGAAACAAGATTTCAACGGTTCTTCAAAGGTATGTCTTGAAACCCATTAAATTTTGTTTGAGTATGTCTTTATTTCTGCCAAAATTAATCAATTAGAGTGCTTATCGATCCTCATCACTTCCACTACATGCTGCTACCATCCCAACACTCTACTGGTTAGCCTTCGAACCAGTCGTCACTACTGTTGGGTTTGATGCCCTAAATCTTGTAGGGTTCTATAGTTTGTGAATGTTATGTACAAACTCATTATTTACGTGATACTCGAATTTCCATTTTCCCTACTTAAGCAGGTGGTTAAGGAAATTAACTAAGTGAAAGTTAAATCCTATGTTGAAGTGAAGGAAATTTCTAAGTGTTGAATAGATTTTCCTTGAGTAGTTTTGAGTTAAGCTTTTATTGATGAAATTTGGCTAAGTGTAAGGTCAAAAGGACCCATGCGTTAAGATTTAGGAGACATTAACACATAAGTTGAAAAGGCAACCATTCGTTTGTAAGGTTAGATGCATGATTGGCTGAAGTATTGGCAAGAGGCATTGCCAAGAGTAACCATGCATCGGAAGCCAAGGAGAAAAATGACTAAGTATTTGACAATATGTTAGTGTGTGCCATGCGTTGGCCATTAGACTTTGAGAGGTTATTTGGGAGGTTAGTAGTGCATGCAGCAGCCAAGGTCTTGAAGAGGTTAGAAAATGCATGTGGCAGCCTTAGGTTATGCGGACATGGGCACAAGGCACTGGAGGCACGCGCACGCATTGATCGGGTATGCGGTAGCCTCAAGTTGCGCATCCAAAGGCGCTGGACATTGGGCACGATGCTATGCGTGTATACGGCGTGATGGATGCGATGGATGCGATGGTTGCGGTGGTACTACAATGCGACCGATGGGTTGTGGCTGAAGGAATGCATTGGTAGCATGCAGCGATGGAGGTATGCGTCGATGGTATACGGCAGCACTATGCGTTGGCATCATGCAACGGTGCTATGCGTTGTGCGGCCGAAGGTATACATGGATGGTATATGGCAGCCTTATGCGTTGGTGTCACACGGTGATGTTATGCGTCGATGCTATGCGGCAACGTTATGCGTTGGTACCATGATGTGATACTATGTGTTGGCTCATTGGGGCAGTGCTATGCGTTAGGGGCATACGGCAGCCTTGCTACGCGAGAGTGTGTGGCCGAGGGCATGCGGTGATGCGGCCTATGGTATACGGCCAATGGTATGCGCGTATGCAGCTGAAGGAATGCATTGGTAGTATGCGATGGCATGCAGCAATGGATGCGATGCATACGATGGATGCGGCAGTGCTACGCGATGGCATGCGGTGATGCTGCATGATGGATGCGATAGCATGTGGTGATGGATGCGGTGGCCTTGCTAAGGTATGAGCTAGGTGATGGAACGAGCTAAGGTGGACGCATGGTGATTTGTCCTTGCATTGCTAAGGCTTGTGGTAACAAGGTTCATGAGGTTTGTTGCATTGGTCATAAGGGATGCATTAGCAAGAACCCAAGTGATGGTGAGCCATGCCTTGAGGTGTTGAGTTGAGAACCATGCGTTGGACATCCAAGGGCATGTGAGCACATTTGTGGTTGGATAAACGCATATGAAGGATGAACGCATATAAAGGATGGTCATATTCAGGGACGTCATCCGGACATGTGGCTTGTTGGAAAGAAATCTTAAGCCTTAAGCAAATGAGGTGGGTGCATAAGAAGACATGCAAAGTTGAGGGCTATGCGTTAGTAAAAGGGGAGCAAGACACCTTGGGTTGTGCTGATGCAAGATTGCGGTAATAGTGTAAGGAAGAGATACTTGGACATGCGGCCAAGTAGGAGGTGTCGGCCTTAGAGAAATATTGGACGCCTATAAATAGGGGCAAGGACTTCAGATGAGAACTCAAATTCTCTTTCTAAGACATAAAAAAAGAGTGTATAAGGCCTAATTGGGAGGAGACTATGCATTGGTAGCAAGACCATGCGTTGGTCAAGAGGTTCCAAAAGGAGAGATGCTGCCGAATAGAAAGAACAAGAAGTAGCATCAAATTAGGACGAGGAGTTCTCCCAAAATACTCATGCGTTTCGCATGATTCCAAAGCCACTTGAAAGATAAGAGAGTTTAGTTTTCAGGGTAGGGCTACCGGAGAAGAAGCTCCAAGGAATCAGGCTGAGGAATGATGACAAAATAGAGGGGTCGAGCTATTGGGTAAGCTGGGCCAGTCTTGATGTTTTGAAGATTCCGGCCAAACCACGAGGAGGTCCAATCTAAGATTTTGAGGTAAGCTTCCTGAGACATTTTGAGAGCAAACTTGTAGAAGGAAGTAACTCGAGATAAAGCTTAGAACTATGAGTAGTCTGAGCTTTAAGTTGGATCTGAAATTTAGGGTTCAAAAGAGGAGCCCGGGAAGACCAAGGAACTTCTAGAAAGAAAGGTTCCTAAACGACCAAGGTGAGTGGTAATTTCCTTTAAGTCTTAAGCATATCTTTTAAGTAAATTGTATATGCTTATTTTATGAATGATTATCTATCTTGAGAATGAGATTATGTGATCGGGATGGTCAGGGGTCCAATAGACCTAGTTCCTGATCCCAAAAGCAAAACCTCACGGGATGGTCAGGGGACCGAGAGGTCTAGTTCCTGAGCCTGTGGGAGGATCCTCGTATGGGATGGTCAGAGGGCCGACGGGCCTAGCGTCTGAGCCTGTCTCTTATACACATCTAGATGTGTATAAGAGACAGGTGGAGAGTTATGTGCACATAGAAGACATTGGGAACAAAAGGGAGTGCAACAGAGTAAGCATTCATGATTAGTTAACTATCTACCGTATGTGTAGGTAGAAAATAGACTCATTCTAAGTAGTTATCAGTTTAGCTATCTACCATGTGCGAAGATAGAGATGAGACTAGACTCATTCAGAGAAGGAGGTTTGGGTACTAACCTCGTATTTATGATATGCTTGTTATTTATGAGTTGAAATAGACTCTAGAAGTTTCTTACCACTCACTGAGCTTTGTGAAGCTCATTCTGTTATTTCATATTTTCTTCCCAGGTAGTGAAGAGTTCTAGTGTGTTGCTAAGGTCAAGGTCTGCCACGAGCCACAGTTACACTTCCGGAGGGTTTTACAGTTGTCGTTGTAAACTTTGTAGTTAAGTCCTGGAGTTGTATAAACATTACATTGTTGTAATAAAATGGGCCTACTTAATCAGTTGTTGTTTGCCTTCTTGACTTAATCAGATGGTTGTTGAATTTGTACATTGGTATCAAAGTTATTTCCACAAGAGTTATTAGGCAGTAAGTGTCAACAAAAGGGTTGATAACTGCTGCAGTCATGTCCTTTCCTAGGCTCAGAGAGTAGTCTGAGACGAGGTGTGACAACTTATTTAATAAAATATATGATATTTCATTATAATTTTTGTTGCATTAATCACAAACCAATAAACTAATTTCCATGGTTATCTTTTAACTTAAACATGTATGTAGAGAGATACGGATGGATCATGTTTTAAGTGATAACCTAAATGGTTTGTAGTCGATGGATAAGGCTGGATACCTTAAGTGCTAGATCTGATCCTGATCATTCATGTGGAGACATGTGAATGAGGATATTCTATACAAAGGAGTTTATCTAAGATTAGACCATGAAATAAGTAGTCTCATTATATAACACCGTTCTTAATAGAGACTTCCATTTCATCAGGATGACCATAGGTAACATGACCTGAATCCTGAGCGAGTTGTGAACTCTGCCTATGAAGGTGGTCTTTTGATTTGTATGGATGAGAGCGGCTAGATCGCCGACTCAACATGCCTACCATTCTGAGGGTTTTGTCTAGTTGAGGGAGCTGGGAACACAACTTCAATAGACGAAATTCACTCCTTCCCCAATGTTGGGAAAGTAGATAAATTGCTCCCTAAGGGTTGATTTCGGAGCTTAAACATTGAGGCACCACACCCTCTCTTGGCCGAAGAGGGGTTAGTCATAGTGGGACTATAATTTATTGTTCATTAAAGGAATCAGTGGTACTTAAGGAGTTAGATGTAACTATAGGGGCAAAATGGTAATTTGACCCAGTGTACTTACGAGTATTTTTTGAAGGGTCGTCATAATATGGATTGGTTATATCCAATGAACAAAAAATATATCTATAGTGTGAAGAGTACAGCTGTCGGTCTTTAGTGGAGTGCCCGATATTTAACTGATGGTGAATAACTTAATTGATGAGTTTAATTCATTATTCACGAACCGTTGGAGCTTCAAGTTACAGGTCCATGAGGTCCCCTCAGTAGCTCATCGAATTTTAAGAGAATCAAGTTTTTGATTAATTTGAATTGTTCAAATTAATTGAGGGAATTAATTATATATGATATAATTAAGTTTATGTAATTAATATGATATAATTACTATAATACATTTGATACATTATAATATAAAGAATTTATGAGAGGAATTAATTCAAATGTTAATTATATGAATTAGATTCATATAATTAAAAATGAATGTAAATATGATTTATATTAAATACCATAAGAAAGAGAAAATAAACTATAGGTTATATATTCTATATGATACAATTTTGAACTATATATTATATGTTATATATGATATAACATATGATTGCATAATATATAATAAGTTGGTTATTACATATTTTTGTTATAATTTTAATTTCAAATTAAAATTATTTATTATTTTATTATTTAAATAATTTTTCTTATTATTTATTTATTTTTAAAATATAACTCCCTCCCCACTTTCTTCTCTCCAACACTCACGTAAAAAAGTGGTGGAGGGGTCTCTTTCAAATACCTGCAAAAAAGATAGAGAAAAATGTTAGAGACACATAGAACGTAAGTGTTTTCTCTAAAAAGTTTTTTGCCGTCCCAGGTTTTTCCTTCAATTCTTTCTTCCTTCTCCTTTAATCCTAAAACCTCTCGCAATCCGCACCTCTTAGATTCTCACCAGAGAATATCAAGGTCTCTTTTGTGGTTGTCTTCATGGGTTTCTTTTTTAAGAACATATTCAAGGGTAAGGTTTCCTAACCTTTTGTTTTTTTAAGCATGTTGTATATTTTTTTTTACCTAATGCATGTACTGTAATTTTTTTTTAATCGATTGTGTTTATGGGATGATCCACTTTCGTTCTAATCCCCTTCACAAGGGTTCTTTCAATTGGCATCAGAGCCTTGACTTGATCCCAAATTCCCAATTTTTATGATTTAATTTTACAGTGTTGGTGGGTATTTTTGATCTGCTGCATTCTGTTTAAATTCAGGTGATGAATGGCTTTTTGTTGAATGCGTTTTCATTGATGGATGTTTTCGGGATAGGGCATAGATTTATAATATTGTTTTCTTTACATTTTGATTGTAAGGGCTCATGTTTTCGCGGCAAGTAATTGTTATTGAGTCTTCAATAACAACTATTGATTTATAGAATAAATTTATTGTTTACAAACCACGAGTTTTAGGACATAAAACCCAACAAACTCCCACTGGAACTAAAACTTCAGTGGTAACACATATATGAATACACAATGTTTGAGTTTTCAAGTTTTACAGAGAAATACAATAAACTAAGGTATCACATACCCATGGTTTTTCTTTTAGGTATCACATACCCATCCTTAGGTATCACATACCCTATGGGTTTTTCTTCCACTTACCCTAGATTATCTAACTCGTAATCTTAGTCTCACTAGGTGATCCTCAAATACTTTAGCCAAGAGGATTGTTGTAAACACTTTAGTATACTATGGATTTCTCATTAAAATATATAGGGAATGCATCTTATCTTCACAACTCTTTATTTCCCGATGCCATCACCGAGATTTGATGACTTGAGTTTCCACTCAAATTATGGCTAGGTTGTTATACATTCCTATCTAAACAACTTTTGTTACAATATCAACTTTGATCAATAACTCTTATTGATATACACTTTCTTTTATTGAATACAAATAATACATGACGATCTCGTATATTTTTCCATAAAATTTGGTATTTTGTCAACACAAACACTTAATTTTGGGTTGCCTATAGTTGCATGCTATTTGAACTGTATTCCAATACTTAAGGTTTCGACACTAACACAATTGCCGATCTATTTCAGATTTCTGAATTATGTAAACATCATTTACATATCATAAACAACTTTTATGAGTTCTCCACATCTCATATAGAGTTTCAGAAAATACCTTAAAATTTGAATGATGTTCAAAACAATTAAGGCAACTAGGTGTAGAGAGTTTTCATTGAATTTCATATTCTATCAAAATAGCCCTGGAAATCTCAAACTCTCTATCTTCTTTACTTTGATTCAATCAAAGTATTTGAGATTTATTTTACCTAACAAGTTTTATACACCTTGAACTCATCAAGTGTTCTAAACTTATTACTTAGATTAAATAATTATTTTCCTTTATTGATTTATAGTCGTTTTTAAATATCTAAATATTTGCAAATGGCTTTTAACTTGGTTGGTTCTAGCAGAAGTTACTATAATGTAGAACAAATACAACTTTTGCTATGAACATTTTATTTATAACAAAAAATGTATACAATATGTTCTTTACAAAAGATAAGATAACTTTCATTATAATAACAAAAGTAAACAAGTTTATTTTTCAACAGCAACTGCATCTCCCACTGGTTGTTCTAAGAAATTCTCTTTTATTCAAAACTTGGAGTTTACAAGGAACTAGTTTCCTTGTCTTGCTTTCTCTGCTCTTTTCTCCGTAAGGTATTGTGGGCAGTTTCTCTTCCACTGCCCTTTTTCATTGCAGTGGAAACATTTTCCTTTATTTGCAGCATTTGCCTTTCCAATTCTGCCAATAGGTTTCTTTTTCCCTTTCTCTTTGCTCTTCTTTACTAAAATACTTTTACTCTTTGAAGAAGAAGCAATATTAGGCCTTTTAGAGGATGATCCTCCTTTTTTTGCAGTAGTAACATTTACCTATGGTTTCGGTCCTTTTGCTCTCATAATGGTCTGATAAGCCTGAAGCTCATTGAGAAGCGTAGTCAAGTTATACTCTATTTTATTCATCAGTGCGTTTGTACAGAACTGAAAGAAACTCTTCGAAAGAGATTGAAGAATAAAACCAACTTGACTCTTCTCATCAATGATAGCACCGTTTACTTTTGCCACGATGAAATGGACCATCATTTCCAAGACATGTTTTCTAACAGAGGCCCATTTTTTCATACGACAGTTATAAACAAATTTGATTGTATCATGCCTCGGAGAAGGACAGTTGTCCAAACATCCCATGCAAAGATTCCATAATCTACTTGGTAGTACTCATGCTCTCATGTTTCTTGGCCAATACATCAGATATGCTGACTAGAATATAGGCACGAGCTTTTTCGTTAGCCCTGATCCATCTGTCGTATACATCCTAAACATTTTGGTTTGCATTTGAGCTAGGAGCGGGAGGACACTCCTCTTTAATTTGAACCTTAGTTCATCTATCACCAGTATTGTATTTAAGTTTGATATCCACGTAGCATAGTTATCCCCGGTAAGTTTATCAGAAGCCAATAGTTGTACTAAATAACTCGTCATTAATATAAACAAATTTTATCAGTCAACTGCTTTTAAACCCAATCATGTTTTTGCAAAGTAATAATGTACCCTAAAATTCATCATTTTTGCAACAATACCATATTGAGTCAGAAAAAGCGCTACCGAAGGGCAATCAATTACTCCTTTGCTTACTATAGTGAGTCAGAATAAGCGCTACCGAGGGGCAATCAATTACTCCTTTACTAAAGCAAGACATTATCGACTAAACACTATCTTCAGAATAACTCATACTCCGATAGTCATCTAGCTACCGTTTTTAGTCAGAACTTACTAACACTTTAGTAATTCTGTAAGTGTAACCCTCCATTTTCAGACCTCAGAGGTTGCCCCCAACAATGCTATCGAACTGGATAGTCAAGGTTGGAAAATGACCTAAGAAATCCTATTCATTTATAGAGTTTGAGTTGTTCCGAGTCCTATGTTACAACCCTCCGAGGGGATAGCCATCGTTAAATGACTAGCATGGCTAACATAAAGACGACAAGCAGGCGCAACATAGGAATCTCACAGTCCAAACAAACAGAAGAAACCATAGGACACGTTGACACATATTCTTCACCAACTTACTATGAACTACTTCCCTATTCACCTTGATCTTGATCCATACAAACACTTTTCGAATGGAGCAGTCGAGGTATAATTGACATGAAGCGTTGTATGGACCACACGGTGTGAACTTTCTAGGGATGTGAGAGTTGAAATCAATATATCATAGATTTTATTTTACATTGAACAACTTCCCTTCATTCACCTTGATCTTGATCCCATGCACAAACTCTCTGAATGGAGCAATCAAGGTATAATCGACACGAAATCACATGGATCTCACGGTGTGAACATCTTAGTGAAGGAACTCTTATAAAAGAGTACCTATGAGCAGAAGCAAGATTGTTCCAAATTCATTGTGACAGAATTACAAGCATTCAAAAACATACATACAAGTTATGCATTTTGGAACAAATTACGACATGCTTTGAAAACTTAAATACAAAGGAATGTGAGACATACCTTTGAAGAACTCTTCCTCTATTTATCTCTTGCTCTCGTTAAGAACAACACCTCATTGTTGTTGTGATCATCTACCCAAGTCTCTCGCTCTCGTTCAGCAAATGAACCGTCTTTTCCACAAACAAGCAGCAAGGAGGACACCACCACTTAGTGACCTTGATATTCTCGAAGTGAGAATCCAGGAGGTGTGGGCTCTGTTGGATTTTGTAAAGGGAAGGAGGAAACTACGATCGTATTAAATGACCAAGCAAGTGGGAGAGTTTAGAGTCTATCGTATAGACTGGTGCTTGATTGTTTAGTAAAGGTACATGATTGTTTAGGTAATCGGGTATGATTGTTTAGACGATCGTTTAGTCAATCTCGCTCGGGTGTGCGATCACTTAGTAAAAGTTATACGATCGTTTAGGTAGATGCATGTGTACACGATTGTTTAGGAAAAACACTTGAGCTGTCGTGTAGGCTCTAATTAGCTAAACAATAGGCAGTGTACGACTTTTGAAGCGATATTCGATTCTCTAGCAAAATGAAAACTATTTTCATTTTATCCATCAGTTATGAAAACTGAATGCAGCCTCCCACTTTCATGTATGGTTATGGAGAAACCCATCAATAATGATATCATAATTGTTTAATTATAAATAAATATAATAACTAACTTATCATATTATATTTATAACCTATAGTTTTAATATCAGATCGTATGCAACATTTAAACTATAGTCCTTTTCTCCTTTACGGCCGTTCCACAACTCCAAAGGTGTTCTCGCAACACTCTTGGAAGGAACATAGTTGAGGATATACACTACAGTCTCCACTGCAAAACCCCAAAACGAGTCTGGTAAGGAAGCGTAACTCATCATCGACCAAACCATGTCCAACAAGGTTCTGTTTCTCCTCTCCGCTACACCATTCTGCTGAGGTGTACCCGATGCTGAGAGTTAGGAAACGATTCCATGTTCTATCATATAGTTATAGAACTTAGAATCCAAAAACTCTCCACCTCGATCCGATCGAAGTGTTTTAATCCGTCTATCCAATGTGTTTTCAACTTCAGCCTTAAACTCTCTGAACTTTTCAAAGGATTTAGACTTCAGTTGCATCAAATGAACATACCCATACCAAGAGTACTGATCAGTAAAAGTGATGAAATACTTATAGCCTCCCCTAGTTCGCACATTCACCAGACCACAAAGGTCAGAATGCACTAACTCTAGAGGCTCTTTGGCTCGATAATCTTTTCTAGTAAAAGGTCTTTGAGTCATCTTGTCTTCAAGGCAAGATTCACACACCGGTAAAGAATTTTCCTCTAACTTACTTAGATGCCATTCTTCACCAACCTCTCAATCTTATTAAGATTGATGTGCCCTAATCGAAGGTGCCAAAGTTGGGAATTTTTTTTAGGAGAACCTTTTGTCGTTTATTTTGAGTTACGGCAGCTTTAAACATCTCTATGTTATGGAGGGAACTCGTTGCTAATGGCCTTAGCACATACCAATTATTTTCCAAATTTCCTGAACAGATTGCAACTCCATCTTTATGAATAAACACTTTATTCAAATCAAAATTAAGAGTATAATTACACTGAATCAGACACTTTACAGAAATCAAGTTCCGCTTTAACTCAAGAACTACATCATTCAAAATGATAAACTTCTTTTGTAAAGTCAACTGGAGCCCTCCCATTGCCACAACTGAGACGACGTGCCTTGTGCCTACTTGCATCGTCATCTCTCCAACTTTGAGATGCCGCCATGATCTAATCCCCTAAAAAAAAGAACAAACATGATTAGTGGCCCCCGAGTCAATAATCCATAATCCAGGTAGAATCATCATTCTATACTAAACAGGTTTCCAAAACTAGTAAATCATATTTACCTTGTTTTGATTTGGCCTTAGCCTTCTTCTTCTCCTTTATCCAGTGAGGACAATTGCTCTTCCAATTCACATCTTGGTTGCAATGGAAATATTTTCCTTTGTCAACGGGCACTGGTTGCCTTCCCCACTGGGAGACAGGTTGTGGGTTAGCAGGTGCCTTCCCCATCCCCTTACCACCCTTCTTTTTCTTCCATTTAGAAGTGTTAGAAGTAGAAGGTGCAGACTTGGTTCCTGAGGTGGAACCCTTATGGAACTTCTTTGATGACGAGGCAACATTTGCCTCACCAACCTTCTTCTCCTTACTTTTCAGCAAGGATTGGAATGTCTACAAATCGTTAAGGAGAGTTGTAAGGGTATAGTCTACTTTTTTCAATATAGTGTTACTAATAAAGTGTAGGAAGCTATCCAGCAATGAGTGCAGGATGATGCCAACCTGGCTACCCTCGTCCATGTGTGACCCGTTTATCTCTGCCACATTGAAGTGGACCATCATATTTAGCACATGTTCACGAACAAAAGGTGCCTTCCTCCATTTTGGAGTTGAAGATGCATTTAAGAGCTTCGTGCTTGAGCTGTTCAGACGGTTGTCTGAACATTCCCCGCAGGGACTCCATGATCTCATGCACTGAGACCATAGGCTCATGCTTTTTCGCCAAAACGTCATTAAGACTGGCCAAGATGTAATCTCGGGCCTTCTTGTTCACCCATGTCCAAAAATCATAGGCCTCTCGAACATTTCGAGTGGTGTTTTGAGGTGGAATAGGAGGACACTCCTCCATAAGAACAAACCTCAGGTTATCGATGATTAAAATGGTTATGATTGTGTGTTTCCAACTAGCATAGTTTTCAATAGTCAGTTTGTCGGTGCTTAATAGAGCTAATGTGGCTGTAGCCATTACGTTGCTGAAAAATGAACAAACTTAATAAGTCTATGCAATACTTAACACGAATTTTAGTTTTAGCAAAATAGTTTACATGTACCTTAAGTGAAAAGACGTCTATTTCGCAATGATGCCCTAACGTTGCAGGACAAACATCACCGGTGGGGTAATCAGATGCCTCTTTACTGAGATGAGACAATCTGACCATTAGGCAAAAACAACCCTTGTAACTGACTCTAACAGTCACCATTTTTCGGTTCAAAACTATTAACCTTTAACAATTATGCGTAAGTGTAACCCCTCATTTTCGGCCTTAGAGTCCCGCCCTAATGTGCCCACCGTAGGGAAAAATCCTATTAGGACAAGAGACTAAAGCAACCTTATGCTATAAAGGAGGCCAGATAAAGAATCGTGCAAAACTTCCATCCTATAGGGGGACATCCCCAAGGTGCCTTGAGGCGATGCAAGAAATGCTATCCAACCAAACGAGAGAGACCATAGGATATGCTATCGCACGTCCTGCTCCCACTTACTATGAACATTCTCTCCATTCACCTTGATATTGACCTACCCAAACACCATCCTTTAGGGGGACACTCCCAGGGTGCCACGAGGCCAGGGATAGATCTCATTGTGTGAACATAAAGGGAGAAACACGAAGAGGTTTAAATGAAGTATCATATACCCAAGTACCTCCCACTGAATGTTCTACCTATGGGTTCATTAAATTAGACCATCCGACGACTGATTTTATCTGAGTCAATTTAATTTGCTAAATAATAACATTTGTCTTTGAAATTAAACAAGTTCAAGTAGTCCCATTAAACTCTTTAATAGATTGCCCTCAAATTTTTATGCATGCATCAAATCTATCTAATTCACCATTCCAAGTAGGTTCTAAGGAAGGGGTGTTCAGTTTCTGTCAGCTTAAATACCCCAGCCTAGACAGAACCCGCCTTAGACAAAAGGTCCCTTATAGATAGATTTTGTACATATTTAATCTTTTATTAGTCAATTAAATCCTATTAAACTGATTAAAAGATTAAACCATAGGTTCCTAATCTTATTAGAACCGTGATCTTAGGTCTATCTCCACCAAGTTTTAAAACTCTTTTTAAAACCATGATTCAAGCCTAAGTTTGCATGCATGTCTTTCTTATTGATTTTATTTCTAATTTCCCATATAACACTTATAAAAGAAACAACCAAAACCCTATTCACATTGCCATGCACAACTTGGTATTTATAACTCTTATAAATTTAACCTATGTGTCATGCTTCATGCAATGTTCATTCATTACTATTTATAACACTTATATACTTGGTAATGAACTAAGCAAACATGCTTCCCTACACCCTTATACTATAACATTTATAATATAAAGATGATGCATGTCTATGCTTAATGCATGCATAAATATAACTCTTATATTATATGATGCATGAGCATGCTCTTATGTAATTTAAGTCATACAAGCTACTATATCATAATACTTACAATATAGAGATGATGCATGACCAGTGCATAACCTAAGGTGGGATTTCAACTATATGGCATACGATATGACATATAATCAAATATACATCTTATGCACATTCACCAAAGACTAATGGACTGGGATGATTTAGCGTTACATTAATCAATCGAGCAAACCAGTTCACAGGCGAACCGGGTCTTGAACCACCTGGGCGAAGCCTCCCTTGTCGTTTAGTAAACTAGCTGAGTATCAACGATCGTTTAGCTACAATCGAGTACCATTTACAATGCAATGAAGCATGAGGCACTCAATCGTTTAGTGCACTAACATTAAACGCACAAGTCTAAACGATCATTTAGACGACTATATAACTGTGAAGCACGATCGTCTAGACGATCACAGAGCAAGCGCTCATCTTAAAATTTAATCTGTGATCGTGTAGGCAGTAAATAAGTGATGAAGCTTGTTGAGCTACACGATTGTTTATTGCACGCGCGTTCACCTTTCCGGCAAGTATCACATACTTAACGATCACTTATCCCATCGTTTACACAATCTGACCAACACTTGCTCACCTTCATCCTCGAAGTACTGTGTAACTCCTTGCCTTGAAGCTTCATCACGAGCGACTCACCATGACTCAAACTCTTTGAATTATAGACTTTATAGCAAGTTAATATGCCCAACAACACAGGGGCCCTTACAATTAACTTTGAATGTAAAAGAATTAATAACCAGAGGCATCATCCTAGAGAACTCCATTAATCCACCCCCCACAAAACTATTTAACACTTAAACAGAATACAGACATGCTTTACCCACCGAGAGTGTAAATGCTATTCTATACAACAATGGATTTGGAATATCAGAACCTCGCTTTGATATCAATTGAAGGAACTCTTATCAAAGAGTATGAGCGAAAGTAAGATCGTTCCAAATTTGTTGTGATAGAATTACAAGCATTCAGAAACATACATACAAGTTATGCATTTCAGAACAAATTATGGCATGCTTTGAAAACTTAAATACAAAGGAACGAGAGACATACCGTTGAAGAACTCTTCCTCTGTTTATCTCTCGCTCTCGTTAAGAACAACACCTTTAGTCGTCGCTGTGATCGTCTACCTTAGTCTATCACTCTCGTTCAGCAAACGAACCGTCTTCTCCATGAACAAGCAGGAAGGAGAACACCATAACTCAGTGACCTTGGTATTCTCAGAGTGAGAATCCAAGAGGTGTGGGCTCTGTTGGATTTGGTAGAGGGAAGGAGGAAACGACAATCGTATTCAACGACCAAACAAGTGAGAGAGTTTAAAGTGTATCGTATAGACTGGTGCTTGATCATTTGTAAAGGTACACGATCGTTTAGGTAATCAGGTATGATCGTGTAGACGATCGTTTGGTAAATCTCGCTCGGGCGTGTGATCACTTAGTAAAAGCTATACGATCATTTAGGTCAATGCAATTGTAGACGATCATTTAGGAAAAACACTTGAGTTGTCGTGTACACTCTCGTTAGCTAAATGTTAGGCAATGTACAACTTGTGAAGCGATATCCGATTCTCTAGGAAAATGAAAACTATTTTCATTTTATCCTTCAGTTATGAAAATAGAATGCAACCTCCCACTTTCACGTACGATTATGGAGAAAACCACCTACAATTATCTCATAATTGTTTAATTATTAATAAATATAACAACTAACTTATCATATTATAAAAAACCTATAGTTTTAATATCACATTATATGCAACATTTAAACCATAGTCCTTTTCCTTATTACTTGATATAAATCAAAATATCATAAGACATGAAATTTTTAAAATCAAAATATCACTTTTGATTTTATTGTGAACAATTGCCCCTATTCACCTGATCTCGATTCATGTCAACGCTTTCTGAATGGAGCAGTCGAGGTATAATCGACACGAAGCGAAGCATGAATCTCGATGTGAAATCTTAGAGACGTGAGAGCTAAAAATAATATATCATGTACATTATTAAACTCTAACTGAAGCATTTTTAAATTCCCACTAAAGTGTTCTAATAACATATCATATATGTTATTGAAATCCCACTAAAGTGTCCTCATAATTGTTTGGGTATATCTTTACTTAGGAATGTTCCGGCTAATTAAACAACCTAAGTCTAGGTGTTTATCTAAGTATAACATCTATATTCAGATTTAACCTCTGATGTCTAGGTGATAAACTAGTTTTCAAATCTCACACCGCTCATGTGTTGCTCATAAAAATGGTTAACAATGCTCAATAATTCAGCCATAATCTCAATGTAGGAGGTGTTCCGTAGACCGTCAACTTAAATACCCCCAGCCTTAGACAATATTCTATACTGGTTGAGTTTGTAACCTATATTTTACAAGATGTCGACCTATTTTAACTATTAAAACAGGTGGTTAACCTACATGAGCATGCAACTTATCTTTGTTATGGATTTTAATTGTCTAACAAAATTTTATAACAACTTACAAAAATTTTAGACATGTTAAGCATCCATAACATACATCAAAGGCATTCAACATTTAATATAACATTTATATTAAAGCATTTGAAACCCTATACATGCATACTATATATTATAACACATACTTTCAATGCATGTAACATGTTTCCTATGGTAGGATTTTAAATATACATGGCATACTTTATGCACATACAGGATTTATTTCATTATAACATACATCACATGCATAAATAATTAAACATAAACTGATATGGTTTTAGTTTTGATATTTTCAAGCAAGCAAATGCTTAATTATTACAAAATTTAGCAAAAACTGGCTCTAAATTACTTCTAGATCGCTTGAACCGCCTTGAACGGGACCCGAACCTCTCGAACTGGACCTCCAATGCTCAAAACTATGCTGAACCAAACAAAAATCATCGAGTAAGCATCAAGTATGCCATCATGCATCGAGTATTTCACTAAATACCAACGAGTATGCCATCGAGTACCATCGAGTATTTCACAAAATACCATCGAGTATGAGCATTGAGTACCATCGAGTATGGCATCGTGAATCGAGTATTTCACAAAATATGATCGAGTTTCTCATCGATTATGGCATCGTACACCAAGTATTTCACTAAATACCATCGAGTATGAAGCATCAGGCATCGAGTATTTGGTAGTGGCTAAAAATCCAATTCCTGCTACTCGACCTTCTTCACTTCTTTCTTCAATTACATCCTAATTGCAACTCTAATGACTCCAAATGAATTACAAATACTTAAAAACACATCAAGGTCCATCAAACAAGAGCCAATTACAAGAATTACAACATAATTGAAGAGAAAACAATGCCAAAACTTAAAAACAAAAAAAAAACCATATCAGTTCATCATTTTCATAAACTTATGAACAAAACCCACCAAACGAAAATTAAACCAAATTGAATGCTTAAATGATGCTCTGATACCAATTGTTGCAATAAGGAAGCTTGCAATGGAAGAAAAAACAGGATCATTAAGCATTCTAATTCATTAATTTTGGCTTCAAATTCAGCATGCTCATGAACTAAAAAGAGAATTTCAACACTAACCTTTGAAGTACCTCTTGAATCACGACCTTCGGGTGCAATCTCCTTTTCCTTTAATTTGTGAACCACCACAAGATCTTCCCTACTATTCTCTTGGAACCTTAGATTGAGTTGTGGGATTCAAAACAAGCTTGAATTAGGGAATTTGAAGGTGAAGAACTGGTTTTTCAGCAGTGTGAAGAACATTTCTTTGAACACTTTTTTCAGCAAATCTTGCAACTGTTGCATCAACACTTCCAGTCAGATCTCATTGTTATATTGCATGACTTTCATTCAAATCAGCATCCTGCATGAATTCTAGCTCCACCTTCATTATTAAGTTGGAATTTTAGTGCAAATATGAGTAAGATGCTAGGTTCCAAAAGTGGGAAAATCCCACTTTTAGTTTTTCTTTCTTTCTTTCTTTTTTTTCATTTTGAAAAAAAAGTTCAAAATTAAAAAAATAGTTTTTAATAAAAAAAACTGAAATTTTATTAATTTTACAAAAAATCAATTCAAAATTAATTTTCTAATAAAATTAATAATTAATAATTAAATTAATTATTTTAATTTAATATCAAATATTAAATCAATTTAACATCAATTCCACTTTCATGAATCACTATTCATGAATTTAATATTTAAATCATATTTAAATATTAATCATTCTTCGATTTCGTTTAGTTCCAAAATTAAACGTGTAATTATATCACATATAATTACTAATTCCCTTAATTCTAATTTCAACGTTTTAAATCAACTTATCATGCTGTTCTAAGGCTAATCCGTTTGTGAGCTAGTAGGAGGACCTAGTGGACCTACAGATCATGGGCTCCAATGATCCGAGATTAATCTGGTAAACAATTTACACCGAATTAACCCCCATTCGTTAAGTATCGGGTTACTCCATTAAAGCTTACAGTTGCACTCCCCTCACTGTAGATATATTGTGTCTACTTAATATAACCATGATTAGTAAGTTAACCTTTCGTAGGTTGTCGTATAACAACTGGGTCAAATGATAGTTTTACCCTCCCAAATTACCTCTTGTTCCTTAACTCCCACTGATCCTCTAATGGACAATTGGTTTGTGATCAATCATCAAATCGAGTACCTCTTGAATCAATGGGAGGGTGGGGGGCCCTTGTTCAAGACCTGGAGTCAACACTTAAGGGAACAACCTCTCTACTATCCCAGAAAGTGGGTATAAGTGAATTCCATCTTGCACCATATGTCCCCAGCTATCTACCCCATCTTACCCATGAAATGGGAGACTTATTGAGTCGACACATTTGATCTAACCCTTACCTATGCAAATCTAATGATAATCCCGAATAAATAGGAGTTCATAGTTAGCTTATGATTAGGTCAAGTTACCTAAGTCATCGTTTTGAAATAGTTAGTCTTAAACAGTAAACATCGTAATAAAATAAGAATGACTTATTTCTTGGTCCGAACTTGTGCAAACTCATTGCACAGGATGCCCCCACTCCTCATGTCAACACATGTAAATTAGGATCACTTCGTCTGTAGCACTTTACAACTCCTTGTAACAATTATAGAGTGTCACACCCGCTCCCTGATTACCCCCACTCCTTGAAGAAGTTGTGATGCCAGCAGTTATTAGCCCTTTCGCCAGCATTTACTACCTTTACTTACTTAATTACTTAACTCCTAAAGTGCCAACCTGATAAAACATTATTGACTTATACAATTGACTCACATCCGTAAGGCTCAACCTCAACTTTCATACATCCACACATGTATCAAACCATAACACAATATTTATAGATACAATATTTACAGCTACCCAAATTATACTAGCAAAACCCTAACTTCCCCCACATGTGTGTACATCAGTAAAAACCATTAACCTAATTCTTCCAACTTTTCGGGTCTTTCAGTCGCAAGCAGCAACAAGATCAACCTCGAGGAATTTGACCGCTGCCTAAGGAAAGAAAAACATTTGAAAACTGTGAGCTTTTCGGCCAATGAGTGACTACTAGAAATCATGACATACCGTGCTTTTCATTAATATAAGACATGTGTACACATTGGAAAACATTTCAAGCAACTTCCTTTAAAACATGAACATAGTCATAACATCAAGCTTTTGAGAAGAAAACTCATTAAACATATAAACACCATTAAACCTTCGTTGAGAACGAGCATACACTACTCTAGCTTTAAACCATACACGTTAAGAATCTTTCAGAACATAGCATTTTGTAGAAACTTAGCTATAGTCTTTAAAACGCATTCTTCAACATATAATACCTAATTTGAAATAAAACTAACATATCACCTTGGCATGCGATAAAACAAGTACATACTTGAGGAAAATGCTATGCAATCTCATAAAACTTAGTTGCTTGAAAACATATAAGCTTATCATCAAACATTATTGAAATCGCATGGTCTTTTATTCTTAAAACATTGAAAACATTGACATTATTTAGTCACTCACTACTCGTTCTTAATGGTTTGTAGGCTTCTTCTAGCTCCTCTTGGCTTGAAACAACAAAATTCCTTGTTAGATTCCTTAAAAATACCATTAAGATGCTTTAAATAGTTTGTTTACTATCAAGACCTTCATCAACAAGATCATCACTAGCAATATTACTACTAGCAAGATCATCACTTGGAGATGAACACTAGGGAGACCACACTAGCAAGACCATCAGCAGCGAGGCAATCAACACTCACGAGATTTCCATCATGAGTGAGACCATCCTCATGAGCGAGACTACCCTCATAATCGAGAGTAAGCACAAAACTAGCGAGACTTTTATCCTTAGCGAGACTTATCATCATCAGTGAGACTTATCATAAAATTTAGTGAGACTAGGTAGAAAATCGACGAGACTTGAGTGACCGGCGAGACGTATGCGATACTCGTCTCGCTCTCGCTCCCTGGGTGAGCTGCTGGCTTGATCTTCCCAAGCAGCTGCCTGCTTATGCAACAAATTCCTGATTCAACTTCAAAAATTTATAACTCGAAATCCATAACTCATTTCAAGGAACTTTCTTCTACAGTCTTGTTTAGAATTGAGCGAACTACCTTACCTTAACATCTTAGCATAAACCTCCTCTTGGTTTGATCTAGAACTTCAATTCTTCATCGATGGCCTGAATTCGTCCAGAAAATAAACCCTTCACCAGTTTATTCCTTATTCGACCATCTTTCGGTGGACTTCCTTCTAGTGGCCCAACCACAAAAACTAGACTCACACAACTTTCCAATGACATAAAGATCACTTGATTTGCCTAGAGGAATTGTCCATTATGGTCTCTTGAAGTTCATTTTCTCTTTTTTACTACCGGCCACACGCACTTACATTAAATTTTATCACCCCTCCTCGTCCACTGATGGCTGATAGCCCAAGATTAAGCCAGTTGTCTGGTTTAATTAGTGCTTAAAGCTAATTACTTATGCAAAACTCGATGCTCGATGGAATACTCAATGGTATTTTGGAAATTACTCGATGGAAAACTCGATGCTCGATGGCTTACTCAATCACACATACTCAATGCACGATTGCATTTACTCAATGTCTGCCTTGTTCTTACTTGATGCTTGCTTAGTCTTTACTCGATACTCAATCACCATTTTTACGACCAACACTTGGCAAAAATTTCTTTTTGCAAGGCTAGCTTATTAAATACTCGAGAGCCAAGTTTCCCATACTTAAGCATTTTCCATCTTCATTTCCTATCCTTTACCCATTTCCCCACAAGTGTTAGTAAAGAATGGACTTCTCAATGAGTTAGACAGAAAATTTTTTGCCAGTGTTTGAGTCATGCCTTGAAGGAAAAATGACAAAAATACCTTTTACTAGAAAAGGTCATAGGGCCAAAGTACCTCTCGAGCTCGTACATTCAGACCTTTGTGGTCCAATGAATGTCAAGGCTAGAGGAGGTTACGAATATTTCATCACTTTTACTGATGATTATTCTAGATATGGGTATGTTTACTTAATGCAACATAAGTCTGAGTCTTTTGAAATTTTCAAAGAATTCAAGACTGAAAGTTGAAAATGCATTAAATAAAACGATTAAATATTTTGATCTGATCGAGGTGGAAAGTTTATGGATTTATCTTTCCAGAACTATTTGATAGAACATGGAATAGTATCCCAACTCTCATCACCTGGTACACCTCAGCAGAGTGGTGTATCAGAAAGGAGAAATTGAACATTGTTAGACATGGTTTGGTCAATGATGAGTTCCTTACCTAACTCATTTTGGGGTTATGCAGTAGAGATTACAGCATATATCCTAAACTGCGTTCCATTCAAAAGTGTTGCTGGAACACCTTTGGAGTTATTGGATGGTCGTAAAGTTAGTTTATGTCATTTAGAATCTGGGGTTGATAGCTCACGTGCTTGAGGCTAATCCTAAGAAATTGGAACCACGTTTAAGATTATGCCTATTTGTAGGTGATAACGGCAGAAATTCCCGTTATCATAGTGCTAAGTTCTTAAACAATGTTGGCTTGCGTTGATAAAATATTTTAGGTTGCATCCAAAAAGCATAAAATTCATAATATTGCGGTCGCATGCGTTCATCGCATAGGAACAATTGATTTTTGTATTTTTATGCAGAATATGCGTTGATGCAAGCCAGAAATTGTGATCATAGTAAATCATTGGTCGAGCATAGCATTACCGCAAGACACAGTGATTGTGTTCGTAAACATTTGCTCAAGAAGGATTGCTGCAACTTGGTTGGTGCAACATGGTGGGCACATCTGGGTGAAAGGCTTAATTAATCACGATGAGACAAAAAGCTGATGATAGTCGAATCTGAATTAAGTTGACAACTACTAACGATAACAAGTACATTCAGCTTTTCGATGACAAATATTCGGTGCATTAGTTAGGGAATTAAAGTCGTCCTATATGTGCAATCATGAGAGAGAAGCTGTCGTGCACCCTGAAAGTTCTATAAATACCAAAGGCATCCTTCAGAAAAGGGGTTCGAAAATTCATAAGTTTGGATCGCACGTCTTTGTCCATGGTTTTCATTTTTATTTTAAGGCAAAGCAAGAGAAGAGAAGAGACGTCGGAGATCGCTCAGGGAAACTCGAGAGAGAACCTTGAGGCATAGAAGCAGAGAGCGTGATTATCTTTTGAACACGAGTAGAAATACAGTGTAAAAGCCTGGAAGCAAGAGATTGCTGCCAGGCTCTTTATTCTATTCTTGGATTGTTGTTTTGTACTTCATCTTTATATTTATACAATGGAAGTTCTTATTCTACATCTGTTCATTCTCTTAGTATGCATGAGTAGCTAAACTAGTCGAATGGGTTGAGAAGAACTAAGCTAACATGACCTAGGAAGTTCATTGCTTGCGATTATCTTGTGTTATGCTGTGCCAAACATCCCTTTAGAGCTACTCGAGAAAGAGTCTAAAGAAAGAACCTAAGACTCAAGAGAGCTAGGTTAGAATCTAGACTCAAGAGAGAAAGATTAGAACTGCATAAACAAGAGATAGGGACTTAGAGATAAGCTCTGTTTGCCAACCTGCATCGCATGCATCCTAGAGATAGGAATGATATTATGTGGTTGCCTTATTTGTGTGTGTCATGTTGTCATTGCATAAATAAGAATAAAGGCTTATGTATAGGTCCTATAGATTTATTGCATATATCGCATGCGTTCTAGCCTTAGAAGCCTGGCATTCGCACCAAGAGGTGGTTTACTGTTGTATGCATGTTGCATGATCGCATAGCATGAACGCATCCCAGGAAGTGTTAGCCGAAACTTTTCTTAAACCGTTCACCACATATTCATCGTATCTCCTGTTTCATCAACTCTTTTCAAAATCCACCGCATTTGTTTATTTTTCATTAACTCAAACAACAACCTCAAAAACTATTGATTTATTTGGTTACCGCAAAGCTTTCCTAAAAATTACCACCGGATACTGTTTCCCAAGTCCCTGAGTTTGACCCTGGACTTACCAGGAAACTCAGTAGGGTTTACACTTGGACTCTATTGAGAAAACTTGAGTGCTGAATGCAATTTCATCATTGCATCTCATCCATAATTCCACATCATAAAATAACGCATCAAGTTTTTGGCGCGTTACCGAGGATTTCGGCAAAATAGCATGCTAACAGTAATTTTTTTTATTTCTTTTCAGACTCTCAATCTCTTGCAAATTACAACCCGGATATTGAGAGGACGTTTAGACGGAGATTGAGAGACCGCCAACAACAACAACAATCAGATAAAGAAGAAATGGCAAAGCAGCCTAAAAACGGAGCTCCAAACGAAAACAATGTCATGGCGAATCCAATCCTGCTGGCAAACGATCGCAATAGAACCATTAGGGACTATGCATCGCCAAACTTCTATGATTTCTCTCCAGGAGTCATGAGGCCTGCCCTCGATGGAAGTAGATTTGAAATGAAACCGGTGATGCTGCAGATGATCTAGACTGCAGGGCAATTCGGAGGCCGGTGTGGCGAGGACCCACATGCCCATCTTTGAAGTTTTATAGAAATCTACAATACTTTTGTGTTCCCGAACAACTCTGTCGAAGAAATTCGATTAACTTTGTTCCCATTTTCTCTTTGTGACCAAGCAAGGAAATGGGCATATTCTCTCGAGCCAGGAGAGATCACTTCATGGGAACAGGTTGTGGATAAATTTATGAAGAAATATTTTCCACATACTGAGAATGCTAGATGAAGGAAACTCATATCAAATTTGAACAAGACAATAGACGAATCACTTCAGCGATGCCTAGGCGAGGTGTAAGAGGTTGGTCCGGGATTGTCCACAAAATGGTTTGCCAGACTGCCTTTAGATGGAAATCTTTTATCATGGTTTTAAATCCTACTTCGCAGACCGGTGCCAATGCGGTAGCCGCTGGTGGTCTGCTTGATAAGACATATGACGAGGCTAAGAATATCTTGGATCGAATCTCTAAAAACCACGAGGATTGGAGAGAGAGTGATCATAGATTGAGAACCAAGGATACTGACGCAAGTAATGGTGCTATTGTTTCACTACAAAATTAGATGACCACAATGATGAACTTAATTCAAGGAATTGTGATCAGCATCCCAAACCACAAAATGGGCAAATCAATGCAATTAGTCAAAACACCGCAAAGGTGTGCGACTTGCAGTAATGGGCATGCAATGGAAGAATGCCCGCAAAATCCATAGTCCGTTTACTTTGTTAAAAAATAATCCATTTTCGAATACCTACAACCCCGGGTGGAGAAACCACCCCAATTTTGCATGGAAGAATCAGCAACAGAACTTCCAATCTGTGGCACAAAAAGAAGGGCCACCTGGATTCTTCCCACGCAATAACGGTCAAACGAGCAACCAAGCTAGTAGCTCGCAACAACTGCAATCCTCTTCCTTGGAGAGCCTATTGAAGTAATATATAGAGAAAAATGAAACTGTGCTTCAAAGTCAAGCTACGTCCATCCGCAATCTCGAATTACAGATGGCCAGATTGTAAGTGAGCTCTAGACCACAAGGGGCTTTGCCGAGTTCAACAGAACTCCCACGCAAGCCGGGGGGATCAGGAAAAGAGCAATGTCATGTTGTGACATTGCGAAGTGGAAAACTATGGAAGGAGAAAGAAAGGAGCCTAGCCGGATTGCTCCCATTGCGGCAGAACCTGAAATTGTGGTGACGCAAGAAGAAGAAGGAGAAAAAAAAGCAATAGAGCCAGAGGTTGCGTCAACCTCAAAGCCAACTAAGACGGGGACCGTGAAAATGCAGTTACCCCCTTTCCCACAGAGACTAAGGAAGAAAAAGAATGAAGAGGTACAGTACCAACGCTTTCTATCTATGTTAAAGCAATTACATATTAATATTCCATTCAGTGAAGTGATTGAGGAGATGCCTGCCTATGCAAAGTTTCTGAAGGATATGGTAACCAAGAAGAGGGGAGCTGGTAAGTTTTCCATGGTGGTGTTAACACAAAGTTCAAAATAAATAATTTCATTGAAGATGAGTGACCCGGGGAGCTTTACTATACCCTACTCCATAGGAGGATTGTACATCGAGCAAGCCTTGTGTGACCCTACTCCAGAGGGAAAGGTGAAGGATGTGCTGATCACCATTAATAAATTTATCCTACCAGCCAACTTCATTATTTTTGTTTATGAGGCTGACAAGGATGTGCCCATCATCATGAGCCAACCATTTTTATCGATAGATCGTGCCCAAATTGATGTGCATAAAGGGGAGATCACTTTGAGCATCAATGGATAGAAGCTCAAGTTCAACATAATCCATGCCATGAAGTTTCCTGATGAACAAGACATGCATGACTTCGACGACGACCATAATTTGATTCAAGAAAAAAAGTTTGATGAAGAGAATGAAGAAGAGGATACAAGCACATCCATTGCTGCCTGTAACGCAATCATGACAAAAACAAGCAAGGAAGAAGAGATGATCGCAAACCAAGAAGAAGAGCCAACAGAAAAAGAAGAAAGAAAAACAATGCAACTGTCCCTAGTAGAACCACCAACATTGGAATTAAAGACCTACTGAACCATTTAAAGTACGCATTTCTAGTGCAGAATGAGAAGCTGCCAGTTATTATTTTCTCTGAGCTTAATGAAGACCAAGAGAATGCGTTGATGAGCATTCTAAAGAAGTATGTGTGAGCAATTGGCTGGACACTCGCCGACATCAGAGGAATTAGTCCAGCGTATTATATGCACCGCATTCGTCTTGAAGAGGACCACAAAGCAACGATCGAACATCAGCACAGGCTCAACCCTACGACGAAAGAGGTCATTAAATGGTTAGATGCGGGCATTATCTATCCTATAGCAGATTGCACGTGGGTCAGCCCCGTGCAGTGTATGCCGAAAAAGGGTGGCATGACGG